>NC_142805.1:73377630-73461338 GCF_049724085.1 Artemia sp. Qi Xiang Cuo | reverse complement strand
CCATTCGATGCCTTTTTTTTATGCTTATTATAAATATAATAAGCATTTTGATTAGAAATGAATTTCAGCCCCCCCCCCTATAGAGCCTCATTCCGGGTAGGGTTCGGTATAGCCTACATAGGGGGGGGGCTGAAATTCATTTCCGACAGAAATGCTTGTTATATTCGTAATCAGCATAAAAAAGGCATCAAATGGTGCATTCACTTTATTCCTAACTCAATAATATGATTTCGTAGATATAGACCCAATATATACCAAATCATATTATTGAGTTAGGACTAAAGTGAATACACCATTCGATGCCTTTTTTTATGCTGATTACAAATATAATAAGCATTTCTATCAGAAATGAATTTCAGCCCCCCCCCCCATATCTGCCCATTCAGGGTCAGGTTAGGTAGAGCCTATAGGCCTATAGGGGGCGGGATGAAATTTATTTGCGATAGAAAGTCGTAATTTATTCGTAATACGCATAAAAAAAGGCAACGAAGGATGTACTTAATTTATTTGAAACTCAAGAACAGGAGTTTGTATATATTTACTAAGAGATGTACTTCAAAATACCATCCTGGGAGATATTTTGGTAAAGTTCTACCAAATAATATTATTGATTTAGGACCAAAGTTAAAGCACAATTTTATGCATTTTTTTATGCTTAGTATTAATAAAATAATCATTTATCTTATAAATTAATTTCAACCCCCCTCAATCGTCCAATTACGGGGTAGGTGAGGGATAGATAGGGGGGGGGCTGAAATTAATTTATAATAGAGATGATTATTATATTGGTAATCAGAATAAAAAAATGAATTAAAAGGTGTATTCACTTTATTCCTAAATTAAAGATATTGTTTGGTAGAGCTTTACCACCTAACCCTGAATTGGCATATATAGGGGGGGGGGGCTGAAATTCAGGTCCGAGAAAATGTATTTATATAGTCGTAATCAGCATAAAAAATGGTATCAAATGGTATATTCACTTTAGTCCTAACTCAATAATATGATTTGGTAGAACTTTACCCATATTTTAGCCTGTAGACTAATCCCTGAAAGTTTCATTCTGCTAACCTAACCCCTTTCAAAGATAGCTAAAGTAGAATTTTACTGCTGCTAGTCTTCAGGGAAAATATTCTGCCTATTTACCTAAGAGAATATGCAAGACCTGTTCCTTATCTAGAACACTATCCTCTTTGTAAATTAAATTTTTAACTAATCATATTATTGACTTACAGATAAAGAGTGAATATACTACTCAATGCATTTTTTATGCTTTTTCAAAATATAATAATTATTTTTGTTGAAATGAATTTTATCCCCACCCCGATATAGACCAGTTCAGAATATATATTTGCATATTAAAAAGGGGGGTGAGGCCCATTTCTTTGTACCTTGGTGGTACGATTAAACTTTACCCCAACCCTGCCCAGTGCAAATATATACCATAAATTGGTCTTGCCCGACGGGGTGGGGTTGCAATTCATATCTGACAAAAATGATTATTATATTTGGAAAGAGCATAAAAAAAGCATCAAGTGGTATTTTCACTTTATTTTTAAGTCAATAACATGATTTGGTAAAAATTTACCAGCCTCTTTTTGGGCTGAGTGCTTATTGTCTAAGCCTTTTTATTTCACACCAAAAGCAAATATTGTTAAAGAGACTTAGGCTAAATTCAGAACTAGAATCTTTCAAATAAGCCTAGCTTACACTATCAATTAGTCTATTGGCCTACCAAAATTAACAACATTCTCAAAAGTCAATTAAAGCTCAAGAGTAAAAGTAGCCTATTAAATAGCTAAAGGTCTGTAATATATATTAGAAATGTAAAGTTTAAGATTAAAATTTGGCTATCAAAGACCTAAGAAAAGTGATTCATTTAGTAGGCTAATAGGCCTAACTTGAATGTCTATGTATCTCCAATTAAGACAGTAGGCTAAATCTCATTTTGAACTTGAATTTATGTGTAAAATATAAATAACCAAACAGAGATGTTGATAAAATTCTAGTTTAGCTAATTTTTGTTATCTTGGAAAGGGGTTAGGTTGGGAAAAATGAAACTTTAAGTAATGTATCTCGGGCCCAAACTGTAATCTGGGAAGGTATTTCCAAAATTCCACGTCAACCTTCTTCTGATTTCTAAGTCTAAAAAATTTACCTACTTGATAGAAATTTTGAACTAGGCTATTAGAATTTTGACTAAACAACAAGTTACCTTAATTTTCAGTTATGCTGTCAGCTTCTTTTTTTAATTTTAGTTCTGAAAGTGCAATTCCTGTTATTTGAGTTGAATTTTAAGCCATATCAATGATTTTTTAATTAAAGAAATGTAACCTATTTGCAGATCCTTTAAACCTCATAAATTGGAATTGAGCTAAGTTGTGAAGCTGAAAACAGTCCATGTACTTCATTTGGTAATTGTCTGTTATAGCGTCAACCTCAAATTCTTCATCTAAGTTGAACCTGTTTCTCTGATGCTCAACCCTAATGAAATATAAAAAAATATGATAGAAATATAATACTTCATTAACAAAATTGTAGAAATGTCTAGCTCTTGTTCACAACAGGGCATAGATTACCATTTGTAAAACTACAAATAAATGAAGCAAAGTGAATTCTGCCGTCACCAAACCACATACTGATATGCAAAACAGCTTGTTTCTGACATGCCTTTCTCATATACTTCATCACGGCTATTTATCAAAAGTTTAAAACACTTTATGTCCATGAACACATTGTTTTGTTTTGGGCAACAGTCCCTTATCCTGTAAAAGTTTAAATATATTTTATTAAGTCTTTAGAAAATGCAAAATTTTATTTTTAAAATATATGCTAATACACTCCTAAACTTAAATTCATATTGTATAATAAAAGTATTTCGTACGTGGTAAAAAAAAAAAAAAACAAATACACGGATGGTTTATTTAGATTATAAATTTTTGTTTATCCATATAAAAGAAAAATTACCTTTAATTTAATAATGAGATATGTTTGCAAGTTTTAGATTTAATAACAAAGATTTTTAAAGATAATCAAATGTCACTGACCTCTTAAGGGAGAAGGAAGTAGAGGTAGGTAATTCAAAATACTCTTCTGGGATATATTTTAGTGTTTATACCCATCTATGAAAGTTTCATTTTCACAAGAATCCCTTTCCTAGATAGCAAAAGAAGCTAAATTATACTTTTAACAAGATATTGCCAGAATAATTGGTAGGCAAAATAACTTATTAAGGGTAATAATTTTTTTTGTGTGGTAAATTGAGGGGTAGATTATGATAGAAAATTGTAGACAAGCTATGTTTTGTTATCTTAGAAAGTAGTTAGGCTATGTTAGGAAAACAGGACTTTCAGGGATGGACCTTCACAACTAGAATATGTCCCAGGAAAGTATTTTAAAGTACCTACCTTCACTCATTCTCCCTCTAGAGGCCACTGATTTTTGATGACCATTAAATTTTTTGTTTGTTTGTTGAAGCAAAGCCTTACAAAATAAATCAGCTTAAATGAGAGAACAAGAGACTGTTTTATCTTCAGACTTTTGCTCAATCCCAATTTATGAGGTTTGAAATTTCTGCAAATACAATTCATAAATTTAGAAAAAACACATTTATATGGCATTAAAATCAGTAAATATAATAAAATAACATATTCCAATAATAGCCTAGATAGCTACCTCCACATAATGAAACATTTTAATAAAACAATTCTTACTTCATAATATGCAGAATAATCATGGTCAACTCATTTGGCATGGAGCTAACCTTTATCTTCACCTCTCCAATGTTATACACTTTCAACTAAATTTCTAAAAAAAAGAAAATAGATATGATGAGTATTTATTCAGTTTTCACACTTGTGCTGAAACAAATGGGATCTACAAAATTTGTTTATAGATGCCACTATATGCAAACTGCAGTGGCATCAACACAAACACCATAAATACCATATAGATTATAATCTACAGATTAAAATATGTCACAGGAAAGTATTTTGAAGTACCTACCTCCATTCCTTCTCCCTCTAGAGGGCACTGACCTCTGATGACATTAGAGTTTTTTTTTCTTTTTTGAAGCAAACCCTTTAAAAATGAATAAGCTGAATTTAAGAACAATAAACTGTTTTAAACTTAAAAATTTTGATCAATACCAATTTATTATGTTTTAAATTAATAGATTTAGATAAAACTCATTTATATGTCATTCAAATGAGTAAATAGACTAATATAATAGTAATTACAGCAATAGCTTAGATATCTTCCTCTTCACAAGGAAATAATTTAAGAAAAGAGTTCTTACTTCATACTATGGGGAATAATCATAGTTTACTCCCTGTGCAGGAAGCTAACCTTTATCTTCACCCCTATCAGTGTTTCACACTTTTTACTCCAACTTTCTGGAAAAAGTATTCGATGAGTATTTGTTAAGTATTCAAGCTTGTGCTGAAACAAATGAGATCTACAAAATTTTTTTACAGATGCAGTATATACAAACTGCAGTGACATATAGCCACCATCTAGATTGTATCTTAAGTAAGTGTTACCTTAAAAATTACCTTAAGTTGCATGTCCAGCCGAAGACGGTGGTGATGAGGCTCCTTTAGAACACTTACTGATGGTGTAATTTGATTAAGTTCTGGCAACCTAGGTTAGACTACACCCAGCATTGGCCCAGTCTTGGTCAATTCTTTGCTTGAATGCATCTCGGGTTTTGGTCTTGCCAGTGCTCACGCTGATAGCAATAGGGCACTTGGAGCTTGTTAGTGAGACCTCTTGTTGTACTTGCAAGGGATGAGAAGAAAACTTGACTTGAGAGGTTGTTGTCTAGCAGTTTGCCAGTAGCAATTGCATCTCCTCTCTATCTTCAATAGACTAGGGTGGTGAGTTTGAGGGATACAAGGCATTCCTCATATGGCTTGTCTTGCAAAGCTGGTATGAACTTAGTTGATTGCCTTTGGACACTCTTGAGTGCTTTAACATCCATTTTATAATGGGGAGACACTCGGGTCACTCCAAATTCCAGGTATGGACATACAAGGTTTTTACAGCTTCTTGACCACACATAGCTTCCTGGTGGTAAAAGGTTTTTTTTAGGAGCCATAGGGGTCAGTCTGGTTTAGCAACTTGAGCGTGTGTTTGTGCGTGAAACTTGAGTTTGTGTGTGGAACTGGAGTTTGTCATCAACAATAACCCCCAAATCCTCCTCACTTGAAGCATCAAGTGGGATATCTCCTATATGTTAGGGTTCTCTAGGAGTGTTGTGTTGAAGATGCAGGAATTTGCATTTTAACATGTTTAACTGCAAACCCCACTCAGATGACCATCTAGATAGTTGATCTAAGTTTTCCTGCATTGTTGAGTGATAGGGGCTAATTTGGGCCTGTCCTGAGAGCTTGCAATTGCCAGTATATAGTTTGAGTTGGTTTTTCAGGTTAATTGTACAGTCATTTAAGTATATGCTGAACAATATGGGCCCCAAGATTATGCCCTGTGGGACTCCACTAATGACAGGAATTTCATCTGAATAGACAGTTTTACCAGTGGTGTCATAAACGACTACCTTCTGAGTTCTTCCAGTATGAAAGGATTCAATCAATGCACCTATATCCTCATAGACCTTGTATGCTCTCATTTTTTGGAGAAGTTGATGATTTACTTTATCAAAACATTTTGATTGTATCAAAAAATATTAACTCCATCAGAGGTCATCATTCAAGAATATGTTCTCAAAGTCATTTGTTTCAATGAGGTGTGTATTGACTGAGTAACCTATTACAGAAACTAAGCTGACCTTTTGAAAGTGACTGATTTCTATCAAGGTGATAGATCAGTACATCATTTATGATGTTTTCAAGGACCTTGTATTCTACAGAAGTTACACATTATGGTAATGATTACTTGCTTGGTCCTTTCTCCCTTTCTTGAAGATGGGCTTGATGTTGGCCTGCTTCCAGTCACTTGGGAGTACTTTGAAAGTGAGTGACATCCCAAGAATCACTGCTAGTGGCTCTGCAGTTTATTGTTAAAAGAAAAACAGGCTGAAATTAAAATTAAATTAAGCAGTCAATAAACTGAATCATGCTGTTAGTGAAAAATTTATGTAGTATGGGTGACAATAAAGTTATGTCTTTTTGAGTTTTACATCCAACTGAAGAGGACATTCAGCAATTTTCAATTGACCAAAATGTTCTATCCATTAAAGTTTTTTGCCCAGGTTGCAAAAATAAATGTTATTTTGATAAAGCAAAACATTTGTTTTCAATTTGTTTTCATTTTGTTTTCATTTTGTTTTCAAAACATTTCAGAAAAGAAGAACTGAGCATTAAAGTATTAGAGTTGTCTAGAAAAGATACAGTTACCAACAATCTCTTTGTGTAGAGAATTAACTTTTTTTAATACAGATAACAGGGATGATATGGATTTTTTGTGATGTGGGTAGAGGATGCAGCATACAAGAATTTATGATGCATGAAACTGTGATTGCTAAACAGACTTTCCCTGATTGGTAAAGTTTTCACCAGGCATCTTAATTAGGCTTTGTAGGGTGGTACAGTGAAAAATTGGGTTGTCCAGGGATAATTGTAGCAAATTGACAAAGCCAAAATTTGAAAAAAAAATTTAACAGAGGACATCTCATTGAAGGGCAGTGGGTGTTAGGGGACATGGAGAGGGATTCAGGAAAATTCTTTATTATTCCTTTTCCAGATTGATCAGCATAAACACTGCTTGAGATTATATGCAAATGGGTTCTTCCCAGCACAACAATAATCTTGGATTGCTGGAGAGTGTATAACTCATTGAGCAATCAATGTTTTCAGCACCTGACAGTGAATCATAGTGACAAATTTTTTGGATCCTGTGTCTGGTGCTCACACAGAAAACATTGAAAATATATGACATTCAATGCATGGAACAAACCCCAAGAGTGGGAGATCAGGAGAGCACATGACAGGCTATCTAGCCAAGTTTTATTGGAAGACTGTATTCCCAAATTAAGGTGAAAGGTTACACCATTATTGCTTCAGGTGGCTGAGGTGTACAAACCTGACTTTCATCAGTCAGCTGAGATTTCACTTGGTACTAACCACGGGTCAAATTAAATTCTCTCTTACTATTTTATCATTGCCAATTTTTTTTAAACTACTCTCTTTTACTCAATATTCATCTTTATTAGATTTATTAATCATATTTGATAAACAATTTTTTATCTTTGTTTATATGATTTAATCTTAATAAGGAACGGCTATATAATTGTAGCATAAAAAGGTAATTTTATATATGTTCTGTAACATTTATTCTTAATTGTGTGTTGACACCACTGCAATTACTTTAGCAACCTTGATTAGCAAATATGTAGATGAGGTTTTATTTTGTGTTGACATGACTTGTGATTTCTAAAGTGGTGTCTAAACAAATTTTTCAGATGGCACTTGTTTCAGCACAGGTTTGAAAACTAAAAAAATGCTTATTGAATCCATGCCTTTTTTCCCAGAAATTTGGTAGGAAAAATGTAAAACTGAAAGAAGTGAAGACAAAGGTTAGCTGCATGCAAAATGCAGATAAGCAGGTTCAAGTGTTTAATTAAAAAAAACCAGTACACAACCTGAAAATAAGCACACATAAGTAAAAGTAAAGCAAGCCAACAAATTTCAAACACAAGCAAGACAAAACACTACCTTCAAGCTAGAATGGTACATCTAACCAGTTCTCACTGATAGTTGATTTATTGTGGCCGGTACTCACGGGGGGAGCGATACTTACAATCGATCCGATGTAAGGGGGGTCGCACTAAATACAAGCTAGACTTTTACATCTTCCATGTTCTCAATAAAAGTTCATTTATTGTGCACTTCACTTTAGGGGGTAACTTCATCAAAGATTTATTCTTGGTGTGGGTTTGAATTGTCTTTCACTCCTGGGGCAAGGGAGACCTGAGAATCCAGAGTCACCAGCTTCCCTAGACTCTGGGATCTCTGGCTGAGTGGAGTCAAAGGTGGTTGGTTTGCTGTTCACAGCGCTTTCCATCTGGTCAGTTGGCGGCAGACTATGAGGTGATCCAATGCAAGGTAAATTGGTGTGGTAGGTAGCTTGGATTTCGAAATCTGATTGAACATTGGATTCCAGTGTGTCAGGATTTGCTGGCGTAGCCTGAATATGTTTTTGATTACACTGGTGCTGTCTGTTATTTGGCATTTCTACAACATATGAGCAAGGACAAAAGTCTTTCTTCACGGACAAAGACTCTGTAAGCTGCTGGCTTGCAGCATAGCTCAGTATTGGAGCTGGAGCAGACTGCACAACAAAGAATTCATGCAAGCTTTGTCTACAATCCTTGTAGGCACATTTCAATCTGGAACTGCCAATTACTGGGATCTTTTGACCACAGAAACTAGTTAGGACATGATTAGTTGGGGAAATTTTCGGCTATGATTTCAGCTTTTTGACAAAGTGTTTTGGAATTATATTGGCTTGTGGCCCAGTGTCAATTTCGAATTGGTCCCTAATCTGTCCATCAATTCTTATAGTTGAATATGGGTGATGATCTTCATTGTCTGCTGAGATTTCATAAATAAAGAGTTCATCATCTGTAGTCTGATTTGTAAATTCAATAACATTGACACTTTTTTGACTGCAACAAACTTAAGCAAAATGATTTTGTTTGCTACGTACATTACAGGCTGTCCCCCTAGCAGAGCAGTTGTGACTCACTGAATATTCACCTACTCAGAAATAGCAATAAGAGTTTGATGCTCTCTGGATGTGTGTATTCAGGTTTTTCTTAATTGTATCTGGTGTGTCTGCTGGCGTGATTGCGTCTTTTTTGATTGATGAATTGATCATGCTGCCTACTGCAGACATTGTTTTCAGTTGTGCCTGTGTTTCAGTTTATGTTCTGGCGATTTTGATTGCTTCAGCTAATGTCAGCTCTGATCCTGACTGAAGAAGTTTTTCCCTGATCCTCTGATTGTTTGTTCCACATATGAGTCTGTCACGTACCATTTCGTCCTTTGTATCAGCTGCATAGAAACAGTCATGCACAAGAATCATGAGTTCGGTAACATATTGTTCAATGGTCTTGCCATCTTTTTGATCATACTTATGGAATGCATACCGAGAGAAGATCGGGTTTGCTTTTGGGCTGAAATAATCGTCAAATTTCTGGAGGTATAC
This sequence comes from Artemia sp. Qi Xiang Cuo, assembly GCF_049724085.1. Classification (NCBI taxonomy): domain Eukaryota; kingdom Metazoa; phylum Arthropoda; class Branchiopoda; order Anostraca; family Artemiidae; genus Artemia; species Artemia sp. Qi Xiang Cuo. The sequence continues at coordinate 73,452,173 of NC_142805.1, read as the reverse complement.
ATTGATCTTGTTTTTTCTGCATCAGCTAATGTCCAGGTGCTGAATAAGTCTTGTTCTTTTTCTCCCAGCCAGATTAACATTTATGCACACTGTACTTTTTCCGACTTTTCACTGAGAGGACCATCAAACATAAGCTTTGCATGGCTCTTAAATCTGATCTATGCTTCTCTTAGAGTGTCTTATTCCAAATTCAACTTTGTGTAATGAATGGCAGCGTCCATTTCCGTATACTCTTACACAATGAAACAATAATTTCTAAAAAATGAATATAATCATGATAAATTGTTTAATTAAAAAAAAAAACACGACACAACATGCAAATAAACACACAAGTATAGAAAAAAGAAGCAAACACATAGTAAATACAATCAATACAAAGCACTAAATTCAACCATAGAATGTTACATAATCTAATAAAACTTTGAAGATCTCGTGTGCCCCTTTGTATATATTTGTAATGAATCAATTTTAAATCCTGTCGGATAATATCATCTGCATAGTGAACAGATTGCAAACCACCTTGTAATTTTTCATTTTTGAATATTTGAAAAAAAAAAATTCAATTAAAGTAATTGTTGATTATTAAAATTAGATTTTAAAATAAGGGTATTTTAGTGTTTTGTAATCTTCGGGTTTTTCTATCTTTCCTCCCTCACAAATGGATTTAAATATTTTGATTATCTTAATTCTTTACTCACCAATTATCTATGTTTATTTTTGTTTATATTATGTTACAAAAATATTATAGTTTTTTTATTAATTATTTATTTGAAAAAAAAACTTGAAACAACACGACATTGGGTCCCATGTAACTCAACCCCCCTTTCACTTAGCCCTGCTTCAATTCAACCTACATACCGTTAAGTTGAACCCTCATTCAACTCAACCCTTTGAATAGGTAGGGTTATGTTGTATATTTATCCTCTATTCAACTCAACCCTAATTGAGTTCAACTCCTGCAACAGGTTAAGTTTGGTTAAATGGGGTTGAGCTACATACACACCCAAGACACTACTTATTGTCATTTGATGGTTCTGCTTAAAAAAAAGATCTTGTGCTATAGTCTTAGTGAAAGTGGATCCCTTTTAGATTGTGGGCCTGATGCATTGAAAACCTCCATTAGCCTATTAGATTAACGACGCTTCTTGACTACTAAGGTCCTTGCCTCGGCCCTACAGTATTGTACAGCTGGAATTGAGTTTGGTGTCCCCTGTTACTTAGCTGAGATTTTTGTGTTCATAGTATGTATAACTGTTTTTTTTTGTCTTTAACGCAAACCCGACTGTTAAAATGCAAGAATAATTAGGTATTTGGTCTCTTTTCAGGTTTATCATGGAATATTTCTTAAAAGGTCTGGTTTGTGATTTTGCCTTTTTTCACCATACCAGGACAAAAAGGTCAGATAGCATTGGACTAGGCGATTAAATATCTTGAAAATAAATGCAAGCAGTTAAAATTGAGAAGTAAATTGAATAATGGGTAAGTTGTTTTTTGTAAATCATTATAAAATGGTTAGTGTAACTTATGTTAATTGGTGTATTATAGCAACCACACTGTTGTTCTTGATCTGCTTTTAAACCGGGTTCTATGTGTGCACTCGGAAATAATTAGCTCAGCCTTAGTAAGGTAAACAACTCTGCAGGTATATTTTATTTAAATATTTGATTTATGAATTTGGTTAGAGTAGCTAATTAATGGATAATTTCTGAGACCACACTGGCTAATTATGATAAAATATAAACTTGTGAAGATAGGAAGGCCTTCCTTTCTTCGCGATTTTATGTATTGGATCTTTAATATCATGAAGTCAAGGTAGCTTGTTTTCTATAAATCTCTGTTGTAGTTTACTTAATTTTATATTATATTTTAATCATATTTTTGTACATTTCATTATGATTATTTAAAAAATTTGGTAAAGAGGGGATTTAAATATAATAACAAAGATTGTATTGACATTCATCTAACATTACTGTTATTCATTGAATGACAACTGTTACAGAGGGTTAATTTAATAGTAAAAGTTTATTGCAAGAATAGATTTTTGGGTATTTTGAATTTTTTGTTATAATAAATGGTGAAAACTCAATTAAGAAATTTAGCTTAACTAACTTCAGTATTTCCAACAGTAGGCTTTACGGAAAGTGTGGATCAATCCCGCCTCCTAGGGTCATAATGAGAGAACGGTTGAGATGGCTAGGGCCCGTCTTTCATATGAAGGATGAAAAATTGTAAAACGGACCTAGTCTTTTGATTTTGAATTGAAAAACAAATATTTTGCAGTAGGCATCAAGACTTATCTAATTGTATAAAAAAGATAAGACAGATAGTCTTTTCGGCCAACCTTCTAAGGCTGAAAGAAATACAGGACATCCTCGTTGTGGGTGGTATTATGTCTTACGTAAATATTTATGTTAAATAAAAACTTCCTGGGAGGGTATAAAGAGGGAGGCTTTGAATACAATTGGATGGAGGAGGATTGTGCATAACTGTGTTGGCCTCAGGCGGCTTGGTGCTGCATTGAATTGTTAGTAGTAATAGCATTATCATTATCATGTCAACTAGTGACAAAAGTTCAAAGGCTTTATTTGGTTTAGATGTTGCTAAACCTATACTCCACGTGCCTTTTCCTTCTTTTTATTACTTAGAACATCACTCAGCTTAAATAGACTTAAATTGTCAATTAAAATTTCAACTAGTGACATCTATTATTCTATTAGTTTCTTTTAGCCGCACAAAGATACTACTTACTTATCGATTCATTTTTTATTAATTGCTATGATCGATTGATGATGGGAGAGTCTTTCCACCTTTGATTGGATTTGCTATTCGAGACAGTTTTTATCGTTTTGGAAATTCTATTTTCGATTTTGTTTTGCGAATGCTCTCTGAAGGAAAGGGCGAGCATTAAAATTTAAAAGGATGGTGAAATATTTGGCGTACAATGAATTTGATTAAATATAGCTTTTAATTCCTCAGAAGCTTTCAGCCCCTGTTTTATGTTTTGTGTTTAATGAAAAAAGAAATTCCGCAACAAAGTAAACAGAAAAAATAGTGTCTTTTTTATTTTATATATTCCGAGCCCGGGTTGGTGTGCTTGTACCTCGACGCCATTATTTTTTACCTTTATTCAACTAACTTAACCTATCTAACTTATCGCGAGGTTGATTCTACCTCAATCTATGTTGAATGGGGCTATATTAAATAAGGTTGAGTTTAACGAGTTGAATTAATACGAGCGCGGAGTTAAGGGAGGTTGAGATGACACTTTACTTTTGGTCATGAATATGGAGGAAAAAACGATGATTATTCAAAAATATGTCAGTTTAAGTGCTGAGATGGGGATTTACAAAAGAAATGTATAGTTCAGCAATATCCTTTTCAAATATATCTATTTGTTTTTGGGCTACACTAATTAATGTATACCGAAAAACTACATGTAGACATCGAAAACTTTTGAAATAATAATGCAGATTCTAGCGAAATTATGTAAATACGACACGAACGAGTAGGGCTGTCAAGATGGAGATGATGGTGGTATATATTTCCCAGTTCTGACCCTTAATAGGGACCAGTGCGATATGTTTAACGCGGAAATTACGTTAAATAAATTTTTTTACAAAAAGAAAGATTAAAGATGACTGACGTAGAAATTTTGGCCCAGTAATTTTTTCATTTAGATCGTGCTTGTGGTGTTCAAAGTTCGAGGACCCCGGATATTGTATATAATAAACTCTTGTGACTTCAGATGCACATAGCTTGGTGGCAGTCTTTGTTGTATCCTATTGTTGTCAGTCGCATATCGTCCCGGTTGAAATATAGAAAATTTATAAGAGACAGTATGTCTGATATATATATATATATATATATATATATATATATATATATATATATATATATATATATATATATATATATATATATATATATATATATATATATATATATATAAATATAAATGTAATAAAAAAGGAAAATCTTGGCTAGAATGATCAATGCAATATTGTTGTTCTTTTTTTCTATATTGTTCATTATTATGAATTATTTATGATTAGCTGCACAAAGTTTGAACCTAGACTGGGATGGGGAGGTTTCGATTATTTGAAAAAGGGAGCGTTAAAGTATATAGCCTAGTGTAGGGTTTGAGTAGGGTTCAAAATCAGATAAGCCAACTTTTATACGAGTATGTTTTAATATAAAAATTAATTAAAACAGCTAATTTTATTAGTTCAGTAAGGTTACTCTTTTGCGTTTTGGAAGTTACCTAGTTGTCCCAAGGGATCAAATGCACTTTTTCATGTTTATGAAGTAGTACTTAGTCGCACGAGCCAAAAAATTTAGTGTGTCAATGGGACTATCTTATGAAAAATTTGCGAGACTTACTATTTCTAAAAGGCCAGAGTTACTCCTTCCGACCAAGAAAGTAAATAAATGACCCTAAAATATTTACACTGTTTCGTCAGTTGCCTTTGATTTTTATGCAGTTTGGTTAGTTATATTCTGTCTCATTGTAAATATATAATTGAAAAAAATGAAGGAAGCATGCTTGAAACCTCCCCCCTACCTCACCGACAGTGTCTTCAACTACACCCTAACTTGATCTGGGTCGCCATTATACTTAAATCACAAGCTGATATCATTCAAAATATATAACTTAAGACTAGTGTTGGTAAGGAGAGAAAACTCTGGGCCTCTGCGAGGAGAGACCCCCCCCCCATACGTGTATAATTGGGTTTGTGGTTTATTCGTTCACTGCCTTGTGAATAATTTTGTTTTGTTTATTGGAAAAATGAATTAGAAAATTGTCGTGGCTTTTAAGGTTTAGTTTTATAATATATTGTCTTTGACAGTTCAGGGGACACTACGATATTCCCGGTCATTGGGGTAAAATTTTCTTGCTATCAAGGGACTCAAAATTAAAGTTAATAAAGCTGGACTTATAGTTGTAGATTCTATGGAATTTAGTATCAGTTGTAGGTTCTCCCAGACTTAAAGTGCGTATATATTTTCTACTGGAAATGTTGGCTTTCTTTCATGTTTTTTTTCTCAAAGATTTGTGTTTTCTTTCTTACTGGCCGCTAAAAATTTGCCATATATGGCCAGTTAAGTTTTAAAATATTGGTTTCTAGCTTTAACAAAATAGTTGGCGAATTAGTGGGAAGACCAAATCGGCTAGTGCCATTTTGATCTAAAAAGGCAGATTCACATTTTGTTGATATTCATGTTCATGACCTTTTTTGGCGATTTTGGTGCTTGTTAATTAAACATTTAATAATTGTGACAAAATGTGACATTATGTTACTTTATGTAATCTTTGAGAACAAATTGTTTTCCGTGACCTCAGCAGTGGGATTTAGACTCGAGTTCTACGTAAAATTTTGTGTTCTATAAGTTTATGTATCTTCTGGAGTATAAACGATAATAAGTTAAAGAAAAACAACACAAGATTGAGTGCTCGCGCTGTGTAACAGAAAATCATTTAATCAACGTCAGGAAGCGAAAAACTGAAAAGTGGCTATATATATATATATATATATATAATTTAAGACTTTGGACTTTATAGTCTCTACTGCTGGTGCTGATCTCCGTTTCATCAGCTAGGAAGTGAAATGGGGGGCCAGCTATCCTGTTCTTTTACGCACCCATCCTTTGTTTTCGCTCCAGATTTCTTCAGGTACCAAATTTGAGCTGAGTTGACTCTGGCGGAGCTTACAAAGTCACGCCACTGACCCCCATTCTATGGCAGATAACCAGCGACAGAAGAACTAGTGCTCTTTCGTACAAAAGATTTCATGACTAGTGTGCGAACCACTCAGCTAGGACAGCGTAAAATATAGTGTTGCATATTTAAAATCTACGTAAATAATGAAGCTTTGTGGAAACTTTCCTAGTTAATGGGCATGAAAAAGTTTTTTACTAGTCTTTTTTCTACTTTTTTCAGTTTATTTTTTTCAGTCTGCTTGTTTCAGTTTTCAGTTTTTTTTATTTCACCATTGTTTTTTGTTTGTTTCAGATAGGCCAGCTACAAGCCGGCATTCAAAGACAGCCAAATTACAATGATTCCGAAATCAAGGAAGGGACCACATCGACTTCAAGTAGATAATTTTACTGCCAGAATAAACGAACTCGAATCAAGCAACAATGGTCTTCAGGTAAATAATACCAAATTAATTTTCAAGTGTATTAAAAATACATTTAAGTTAAGCCAAGATTTATAAGTAAAATACAGCGATGGGCTAGAAAGACCAGTGATTTATAAATCTGGGTATTGAAAATTGTCAGGTTAGTTTTGGTGTAAAGAAAAGAATGGAGAGCAAAGAATGGAGTAAAGAAAACTAAAGTTAAAACTGCAAACACAACTAATGAAGAACAACTTATATTAATACATCACAAGTTAAAAAGATCGAGAAAGAAAAAATAAAATAAATTATTATAATTTTTAATAAATTTTCAAATAAGAATATTAATTAAATTAATAGATTCATTTACAAAAATCGAGAAAGAAAAACCAGGTTAAAAAAATCTAAAAAAATAGAAAGAAACAAAACTGGGGCAAAACAGGGAATAAAAAGAACAAGTTTTACAAACGGCTGCCTATTGCCTCGTGCATAATTTATGTGGGGCCTAAAGACCTCAGGAGCTTCTCCCTCCTGACCCAAATCACAGCTAAGGGATCATCGGCTCCATAACATGGTGATATCTGCCGATTTTTTCGCCAGAGAGGATGGCTTAGCAGGTATTTCGCAAGCTTATAAAACACACTGCAGATTGTTTTTTCTCACCAATAATAAATATGGGCCTGAAAGGTGACAGAAGATATGGCCTAAGATTCGTGCCAGAATGTTGCGTTTGTACAACTGCTTACGAGACAGAATCACCCCATACCCTTTTCGAATTTTCTGTTTAAAATCACTTGTATAGTAAGGGATTTTATACTTCATTGTCTTCATTCGATTGTAAATCAAAAGTTCTAGTGACATTTTTAAGAGTCAAAAAGGATTGGAGGGTAATCAGCCCCGCCTCCCCATGCCTTTTTTCCGTAAATGCATCCAATCAAAATTTTGATATAGCCCTTTTGTTGAAAATAGTTCAAAAGTTAAATAACAATAACGCAGGGGCTAATAACTCTATAACATATTTTAATATAAAAATAACTACTTGTTGAATCTTCTGTGAACCCTAATTTGATGGTTTGAAGTTTTTTTTTCAAATTGATTTTTATTGATGAAATATAAAATTTATCTCTCAGATCCTCTCTGTTTTCTGTGGAGTTATTCTAGGGACTATGTTATGCCCAGTTTTATTTTTAGTCATGATTAGAAATATTGCCACTAATATGGAAGTAAATAGAAATACACTGATGGATTTAGCTGAGTAGAAATATGTGTTAACGGTGAATCTAGGAGGGCTGCGGTAATTATTGATGATGTCAAAGTCTTCACTAGTGGCTGTGAATGGAAAAAAGTAACATTTTACAGTTTAATTTTTTGAAGAATTTTAACCCTAAAATTAATTTTTCTGTTCCTGAACAACTAATTCCAGATATAAATAAAAGAAATAACTGTCATTTCTAACCTTAATTTATTTATTTGTGGGGGGCGCTGGTTGTACAATTTGTGAAGAGAGGTAATGCTAGCTTTCAAATGTTAAAATTGATGACAAAATTTCATGTAATATGATCCCATCCTTAATAATATACATTTAGTACTAATATACTAATATAGTAAAAATATACTTTTGTTCCTTTTAAAAGTTTTGTTTTAAAGGCTATGCTTTGTATTTTGAATATTAATAATTATCTCGTGTTTGCCTCTGCTATTGTCCTCGTCATTTTTGCAATGAATAGCTATTATTGTTGTAAGTCAGATTCAAAAGAAGGTTAACATTCTTGAACTCATTTCTACTGCTTCTGTTTGAGGTAAAATTCTAGACGAGGGGCTTCTGCCTATAGGGCCTTCTGAGAAATAGATTTACTGCTCAAATGAGAATCTTTTGATTCAAATCAACTTGAGGGACTGTGGTGAAAAAATTGAGAGCGATTGCTAATTGGAGAAAAAACCCAGACAGAAAGTCTCAGCGAGAGGCAAAGCTGGCATAAGCCTTTTTTTTAGAACTGTATAAAAATGATGTCATTTCACTTGTTGATAGATAGTCTATCAGCCATCCTAGGGCAGAATCAATGTAGATAGGCATGGAATAAGGGTAACTCAAATAGTATATGAGTTCTATGAGCCATTTGAAGCCAATTGGATACCCCAAATAAAAGGTTTTCAGAGCTTTATGACTGACCATGCCCACAGGACTAAGCATGGGCACTCTTTCTGTTTTTAAAGTACATCTATCTGTTCTGTTTTTACAAAAAACAAACTGAAAAGAGATAGATGAGCTGTTTTTTATTTACCTGTCCTGTTTCTGTTTTTTATAATAACAATTTTTTCCTGTTTCTTTTTTTTTATACCTGTTTTTTTTCTGTTCTCGATTTTACTTCTATTAATTCGAGAAAGATATAGTCAGAAAGTTTGAACTTACAAAATAGTGTTTTAAATCATAATTTTAAATTTTGAAGAAGTGTGGTTATGCCCCTTGCAGTTTTTGGAATTTGAGCGTCAATATAAAGTAGAAATAAGTAAAATGATGGCACTCAGTGTGTCTAACATATCAAATAGTGCTGCTAGATTGTTTCTGCTAGGCAAAATTAGGGCTTAGAAGTCAGATGAGAGTAGGTATGTGTGTAAATAGGAGAACGGTTAAAGTGCAGTTTTGTTCCACTAAAACAACTTTTTTTTTAGTGTATATTATTCAGTTAATTGAATAGCTAAGTTGCATAGGTACTGTCTAGGTGAAGCAGGATACAAATAAATCACTTTTTACTGTATGTCCTGGTTCTATTGGTAGAGCCTCTGTATCCTACAGTATATGGGGAGTTTATTGCACCTTTAACCGGGAAAACTTTAATTCAACGGTTTTTATGGAATTTATGCTTCTAGATAACAGTGACCTGCTATGATTACCATATTAGCCTATTTATCATAAATACTGATTATTAATTGCAAGTTCTCTCAAATGTTTGGTCAGAGTGGAATTTAAAAGTATTGAAGTCTTGTCCAGTAGAAATATATGTTTTTGCTGGCACGTTTTATTGCATCAACATAACAAGATATGCTTTTTCAAGATGCCAAATATGCTTTTTCTCATGTTAATAAAACCATCTCTAAATAGAATCAATGAAAACCACCCTTTCGAGGAAAAGCCTAGAGTTGAAACAGTGGCCTAACTAGCTGAGTCCGGTCTAACTGGCCAAAGTATTATAAAATGCTGATAAACTTTTCTCATTCTGTAGGAGACCACATCTTCCGGTGAATACGGTAATTTTTGCCATACAACACTATAAATTAAAAAAAAAAAATTATCAATAAGCATTATATTGTTTATTGTATCTTTATCTTAAACACCTTTTAAAGATAATAAAATTCCCGTAAAAATTTGCACTGTGCTGCAGATGGTCTATGTTTCTAGGAAACGGTCACCAGGAGCTGTCATTTTGCTTTTATTTGCCGACAAATTTTCTTTGGACAATCGAAACCAGCTAGGAGGCAATTGTCCCCTTTCTGCCTAATTACGCCACGAAGGTAAAAGAGGTTAGATATTTGGTTGGAAGTGCAATTTTCAAAATCGTAGGCTACTGGAAGGTGCTTCTAATTTTGTGAAGAAATCCTAAAATCAACCTCTGTTTTAAGACAAGCATGATGTCATTTTCTGATGACGACTTGGATGTTCCAAGACATCTCTCTGGGTACCCTACGGAAAAAAACAAAGAAAGTATTAGGAGCAACTTCTACAGAGTGTTTCTAAAGGCTAAGGGAGTCTCTGCCATGACATTTATATACTATCTTAAAAGGAAGCACACAATTGATATGCACAAAGATAAAGTATATGCGGCTGGTGCAGCACACAACAAACCCAATCAAAAATATAATATATATATATATATAAAGTCAGGCTGTGTCCCTTGAGAAAGCTCCTGATAGTAAAGCGAATGACTCAAAGGGCAATGAATTTGTGAAATCTAAAATAAGAAGAGCAGACATACGATGGTTCTGTATGTCCAATTGATCAAAACAAGTTGCTCGGCGGAAGCTCTGCAAAACCCTGTTTGGGGAAGAATTGCCACTATCAGTATTTCATAAGACCGATATGAAACAGCTTATTCAGAAAAAAACAGGGGGCTTGAAAGCACCATTTGGGAGAACCGTCCATCGTTACATAAGTTTTTCTACCAGAAAAAAAAGTTCAGAAGGCTACTTTAAGGTCTGCCACTCAGACAAGCCTGACTTTTCACTGCTGGTCTGCAAAAGGATCTGGCTCTATAGGTATCACTGCCTATTGCCCCAGGAAGATGAAAAATGAGCAGAGGTTGCATCACTATCTTTCATATTTCAAGAGGCATAAGCATTCTCATACAACTACTAACATCCTTTCAGCAATCCAAGTTGCAATCAAAAAGTTTTAATGACAGATAAGATGTTCCGCGTTGTGACTGATTCTGGGAACAATGTCACCAGAGCCTGTAGGACATGAGCCCTTTCCTGAACTTTAAAATTGTCTTCATTCATATGTTGCAACCGTTTTTGGATTTTGGTCTACTCGAAGCTTAGCCAATGACATCCCTGAAGAAGATTGCTTGGAATCTTTTGATGAAGTCGAAGATATCGATCCAACTGGTGAACTGATTCAGACGGTCTTTCTTTTCCATGTTCTGAAAACCCGGAAATGAAGATACGTTTGCTGAAGAATGTGAACAAACTGATGCAGAGTCTAAGGACGAGGGTGGTGAAAGTAATGGAGAAGAAGAGTGGGGAGCTAGGAGTCTGTAAAAAAAACGAGGTTGTAGCACAAGCTATCCAAAGACACGTTACACTTGTTCAAACATTGATAATCAAGGTTGTCACTACCCCTTTTCCTTTTGGGAATGGACCCTGAAAACGTGCCTAAATAATCAAAAGCATGCCCACTCGTATTCTTAAAACAAAATTTTGAAGTAGTAACAATTTCTATAATAAAGCAAGTGTATGGGTTGGAGAAAAGTATTTTCTTCCGCAAAACGACAGAAATTTTTAAAATAAGTTATCAAAAAGTGCAATTGTTCTTATATTTGCATCACTTTGAAAATTTTTAAGAGAAGAAAGAGAATGTTTAAAGAAAAAATTGTGTAGCAAAGGATCTAAGTATCTTTGAAATTCAGAATTTGAGAAATTTCGTTGTACTTATTTAAATAAGAATGAATTCGGTGTAGGGCCTAGAACATTATTTTCTAGCTTAAAGCGCCGTAAAAATATGCGAAGTACCCTTAAACTATGAATTTTCCTTTTGATTTGTCTCTCACACACATTGGCTAGGAAATAATTAATCTTAAAAGGTTGTTTTAAACCGCGAGGTAACGACAATTTTTTGACTTGGTGGCAAGAAGTGTCATTTCTCCGTGCATTTTTCTTCTTTCATATATTGTTTCAGATGGCTTCCAAACATCAGGACGGGGGAAGGGGAAAGCATGTTCTGGAGGGGGAGACTGTCCCCTGCCAAAGCACCTATGGGCTCCGCTTAAACACTAATGGCTTTGATCTGACTGCGTAATTTAACGACTGAAATTATTTTATTTTCAAAACGTCTCAAATAACTAGTATAAACATAAAAGTTAATTTTTTGAAAAAAAGGAACGGGAAAATGGAAGAAAAAAACCATAAACAAGGATGATGATGTTGTGTGCACATACAGTTTTCTTCCCTTTATTTAAAAACTGTTTTTTTTTGGCTGAAAAATGCTGCAATATTACTGATAATACACCATATATTATAACTTACAATGTTGTTTCCTCTTTAAGATTTATGTGTTCGAAAAACAGCTGTTTTTTAGACAAAAAAAAGACATGTTCTGTTTTTAACAAAGAACAGAAACAGAAACAGGTTTTTTGTTTTTTTGTTGACCTGTTCTGTTTCAGTTCTGTTTCATTAAAGCCCTGTTTATTTTTTTTCTGTTGCTTCAGAAAATCAGAACATTGCCCATGCTTACACAGGACTTTGAAGGGACCGTAAAAGGAAAGCATTTTGAGGTTCATACCTTTGCTCAATCCTGATTTATAGATTTGTCTATTTCTTAAATTTTGGAAAAAATCCTTGGCTCATAATCTTACTAAATTAAAATAATAGGAATTGCATTTCCAGAAACAAGAGCCAATGAGAAAGATACTAAAATTACTATGTTTAAAGTTTTCCAAATTTAGATAGGTGTCAGTGCAATCTTCTGAGCCCCAGGAGTAAATGAAGGATACACATAGTACCTTCCTTGATTGTGTATCATTGCGCAATGAACACTAATGCCCAGGTCATTATAAAGACCATAAAATTCTTGATTGACCAATCAGAATCTGGATGTAAGGAGTAATTTTTTTAAATTACCAAAAACAGGAAAATATTGGAACAGCAATTTTTGTATCTGTAGCAGCATTCTGACAAGTTAGTAAGACGTGGTATAAGTAGAGAACGGCTTGAAGCAAATTAGTGTTGCTGCAAACTTTGGTACTTTTGTCTTTCAGCCACCACGCTCAAGTTCCGTCGAAAAGTGAAGTTTGATTAATTCTAATGAAATAAAACAAAATAAAATGAAAATATAACAATTTATCAACAAAATTATGAAAACTAATACAAATAATTATGGGTGGGGGGCCTCACAGACCGCATTATATTAAATACGACCATGAAAGACCATGAAAACAGGTTATTGTGTCATTTTTTTGATAAAAGATCTTGAGCGTGGTGGCTATAGGACAAAAGTACCCTAATTTCTTACAGTTTTACTTTTCCGCTGCTGAAACACAACTATGGCGCCAAGATCAACAAAACCCCATGTCACTCATAAAGATTGAGTTTTTTTTATCAATAGATATAACTATAGTGTAACTCAAGCATAAAGTTAGTAACCCTATTAAACGACAAGAAGCTTTGTTTTATAGTTTAAACCAAATGGTGCTTCCATATTAGCCAGTGCACACTCGAGAAGTTGCTGAATGTAAGATATAAGAAAACCGTTGTAAACGCCGAAAAGACAATTGCCCGGTTATATATTATATTGGACAATTATATTTGGGGCAAAATTATGCTGGGGGGGGAGAGGGGGTAAGCTTAGGTTACTTTACCCCTCCTCCCCCTAATGTGCAAATATATAGCCCAAAATTATATTATTATATAAACTAAAGTATTTTATTTTAATCCTATTTTGGTAAATTTCATTAAGATTAACCTAACTTCACTTCTCGAGTGTGTAAAAGCTAATACGGAAGTACTAACAAAATATTCCCGACTAGAGACACAGTTTTCCATACTTGAATCTGAAATAGAAGCAAACCAAGTATTCAATCAAGTTTTTTTTGCCTAATTTAGTTTTAATTTAAAAAAAATTATAATTTTATTGTTTTTTTTTAATTCAACTTCATTTTTGAGTTAAGTTTGTATTTTTATAATCAAAAACCAAAATCAGAAACCAAAATTAATTTCATGGGGTGAGTGAAATCTGAAATTCCGAAGTGAAATGTGTCTTCAACCAGAATTTAGCTTCAATCTGATAGAACTCCGAAATATTTAACACGAATTGCATTTTTTTTTCAAATTTTGACCATGAATTTATCTTTATTGAATGAGGAGTGAATTTGTTTTCTTTAGTTTACTGTTTTGTGTACGTAATTCCCCATTTACTATAAACCGAAATTTTGACTTAAAGCTTAGTTCAAATTCAAAATTTCTTTAATTTCTTTTGCTGTTGTGGGCAATGGAGTATCAAAAGTTTTGTCTTTGTGGGGGGGGGGGTATAAAAAAGCGGGGAAAAATAGATCCAATCAAATTTATTTAGAGGTATTTTTTGCAATTTTTTTTTCGGGGAAAACTTCGAGGGAGTGGGATAAAACCCGAAAACTCCTCCCCTGGATATGGCCTTGGTTGTGGGTTTGATAGTCAAGGGTGTTATCCAAGTATCAATGTTTTAAAATTTTTAATATAAACTTTTGTTTAACATTTTTTTTGTTTTAATAAATTTCTTAATGTTGACTACAAGTTGATGTTTGTTTTGTGAGAAATACATGAATGAGAAATTTTGTCGACATTAATTATTATTTTTTCATATTTCTCCATTTTGTCTTATCTGTTTTTTTTAATTCAACTTCATTGTCGAATGAGGAATAAATTCGTTTTCTCTAGCTTATTGTTTTGTGTATGTAATTCCCCATTTACTATGAACCAAAATTTTGACTTAAAGCTTAGTTCAAATTCAAAATATATTTAATTTCTTTTGCTGTTGTGGGCAATGGAGTATCCAAGATTATTTTTCTTTGTGTGGGGGGGGGGGGGTATGAAAAATCTTTACAAAATGTAGCCTATCCAAAATTTTTACATGTATTTTTGTCAATTTTTTTCGGGGAAAAATTCGAGGGAGGAGGATACAACCCGAAATCCCCTCCCCTGGATATGACCTTTGTTGTGGGTATAATATTACAGGGTGTTATCCCAGTATTATTCCATGTTTAAAAATTTTTTAATATAAACTTTTGTTTAACGTTTTTTTTTTGTTTTAATAAATTTCTTAATGTTGACCATAAGTTGATGTTTGTTTTGTGAGAAATACATGAATATATATAAGGTTCATGAACGTGAAGTATATGAAGTGCGCCTTTGTAAGCAAACTGAAATCAGTGAAAATGACGGCCGGCTTCTGGAAGAGTGTAAACTATGGGCCTATGCTAGGAGAGACCCCACCCCCACCTACGTGTATAAGTGGATTTGTTGTTTATTAGTTTACTGCCTTGTGAATAATTTTGTTTTGTGTATTGGAAAAATGAATTAGAAAATATTCGTGGATTTTGAGGTTTAGTTTAATAATATATTGTCTTTGACAGTTCATGGGACACTACGATATTCACGGTTATTAGTGTAAAATTTTCTTGCTATCAAGGGTCTCAAAATTAAAGCTAATAAAGCTGGACTTATAGTTGTAGATTCTATGGAATTTAGTATCAGTTGTCGGTTCTCCCAGACTTAAAGTGCGTATATATTTTCTACTGTAAGTTTTGGCTTTCTTGCTTTTCACTTTTCTAGGTTTATTTCATGTTTTTTTTCTCGCAAAGATTTATGTTTTCTTTATTTCTTGCCACTAAAAATTTGCCATATATTGCCAGTTAAGTTTTAAAACATTGGTTTCTAGCTTTAACAAATTAGTTTGCGAATTAGTGGGAACACCAAATCGGCTAGTGTCATTTTGATTTAAAAAGGCAGATTCACATTTCGTTGATATTCATGTTCATGACCTTTTTTGGTGATTTTGGTGCTTGTCAATTAAACATTAATAATTGTGACAAAATGTGACATTATGTTACTTTATGTTATCTTAGAAAATAAATTGTTTTCCGTGTCCTCAGCAGTGGGACTTAGACTTGAGTTCTACTTAAAATTTTGCGTTCTATAAGTCTACGTATCTTACGTTTTGGAAAAGTCAATACAGCACCATATTGACGAATTTGAGCTGTTCCAGCCGAGTGGTTAGCACTCCAGACTTGAAATCCTGAAGTCAGGGGTTCGAGTTCTGTTGTTGCATGTTATTTGGTCTGGAACAGGGGTCAATGGTGTGACTCTGTAAGCCTAGCTAGAGTTGGCCCAGCTTTTAATGGGTACCTGGAGAAATCTGGGGAGAAAAACATGGGAAGCGTCAGATGGTTTGCCCCAACCACCATTGCACTCCCGGCTGAAGGCATGAATCAGTAGATTGGTACCTGCGCTAAGCAGAACATAGGTCAGCATGCGAAAAAGTTTGTTTCTAAGTTTCTTAATGTAGGACCAGGAACATACAATTCCTGGAAGAGCAATTTAAAAATTTTATACATAAATTAATTCTTTCGAGAAAAGCTTTAAAACTTGACCATTGCTGGATTATCCATCAGCATTCCATATTTGTTATTTAGAATAATTTGCTTGTGATGATTTTAGACGATGATAGTAATGGGATTTCTACGTCTAGTTTGACCGCTTTGCTTCAAAATCTTAACTAACAGCCTCATATTTAGTGATTTGTCTTTTACCCACAATAATAAAAAACAAAACTGGAGTATAAACGATAATAAGTTAAAGAAAAACAACACAAGATTGAGTGCTCGCGCCGTGTAACAGAAAATCATTTAATCAACGTCAGGAAGCGAAAAACTGAAAAGTGGCTATATATATATAATTTAAGACTTTGGACTTTATAGTCTCTACTGCTGGTGCTGATCTCCGTTTCATCAGCTAGGAAGTGAAATGGGGGGGCCAGCTATCCTGTATTTTTACACACCCATCCTTTGTTTTCGCTCCAGATTTCTTCCGGTACCCAATTTGAGCTGAGTCGACTCTGGCGGAGCTTACAGAGTCACGCCACTGACCCCCGTTCTATGGCAGATAACCAGCGACAGAAGGACTCATGATCTTTCGTTCAAAGGATTTCATGACTAGCGCGCTAACCACTCAGCTAGGACAGCGTAAAATATAGGGTTGCATATTTAAAATCTACGTAAATATTGAAGCTTTGGGGAAACTTTCCTAGTTAATGGGCATGAAAAAGTTTTTTACTAGTCTTTTTTCTACTTTTTTCATTTTATTTTTTCGAGTGTGCTTTTTTAAGTTTTCAGTTTTTTTTATTTCACCATTGTTTTTTTTTTGTTGTTTCAGATAGGCCAGCTACAAGCCGGCATTCAAAGACAGTCAAATTACTATGATTCCGAAATCGAGGAAGGGACCACATCGACTTCAAGTAGATAATTTTACTGCCAGAATAAATGAACTCGAATCAAGCAACAATGGTCTTCAGGTAAATAATACCAAATTAATTTCCAAGTGTATTAAAAATACATTTAAGTTAAGCCATTATTTATAAGTAAAATACAGCGATGGGCTAGAAAGACCAGTGATTCATAAATCTGGGTATTGAAAATTGTCAGGTTAGTTTTGGTGTAAAGAAAAGAATGGAGAGTAAAGAATGGAGTAAAGAAAACTAAAGTGAAAACTGCAAACAACTAATGAAGAACAACTTATATTAATACATCACAAGTTAAAAAGATCGAGAAAGAAAAAATAAAGTAAATTATTATAATTTTTAATGAATTTTCAAATAAGAATATTAATTAAATTAATAGATTCATTTAAAAAAATCGAGAAAGAAAAACTAGTTTTAAGAAAATCTAAAAAAAATAGAAAGAAAGAAAACTTGGGCAAAACAGAGAATAAAAAGGACAGCTTTTACCAACGGCTGCCTATTGCCTCGTGTATACTATGTTTGGGGTCTACACACCTCGGGAGCTTCTCCCTATTGACCCAAATCACAGCTAAGGGATCATCGACTCCATAACATGGTGATATCTGCCGATTTTTTCGCCAGAGAGGATGGCTTAGCAGGTATTTCGCAAGCTGATAAAACACACTGCGGATACCCTTTTCGAATTTTCTGTTTAAAATCACTTATATAGTAAGGGATTTCATTCTTCAGTGTCTTCATTCAATTGGAAATCAAAAGTTCTAGTGCCCTTTTTAAGACTCAAAAGGGATTGGAAGGTAATCAGCCCCGCCTCTTCATGCCTTTTTTCCGTAAATGCATCCAATCAAAATTTTGATATAGCCCTTTTGCTGAAAATAGTTAAAAAGTTAAATAACGATAACGCAGGGACTAATAACTCTATAACATATTTTAATATAAAAATAACTATTTGTTGAATCTTCTGTGAATCCTAATTTGATTGTTCGAAGTTTTTTTTTCAAATTGTTTTTATTTGATGAAATATAAAATTTATTTCTCAGATCCTCTCTGTTTTCTGTGGAGTTATTCTAGGGACTATTTTATGCCCAGTTTTATTTTTAGTCATGATTAGATATATTGCCACTAATATGGAAGCAAATAGAAATACACGGATGGATTGAGCTGAGTATAAATATGTGTTAATGGTGAATCTAGGAGGGCTGCGGTAATTATTGATGATGTCAAAGTCTTCACTAGTGGCTGTGAATGGAAAAAAGTAACATTTTGCAGTTTAATTTTTTGAAGAATTTTATTCCTAAAGTTAATTTTTCTGTTCCTGAACAACTAATTCCAGATATAAATAAAAGAAATAACTATCATTTCTAACCTTAATTTATTTATTTGTGGGGGGCGCTGTTTGTACAATTTGTGAAGAAAGGTAATGCTAGCTTTCAAATGTTAAAATTGATGACAAAATTTCATGTAATATGATCCCATCCTTAATAATATACATTTAGTACTAATATAGTAATAATATACTTTTGTTCCTTTTAAAAGTTTTCGTTTAAAGGCTATGCTTTGTATTTTGAATATTAATAATTATCTTGTGTTTGCCTCTGCTATTGTCCTCGTCATTTTTGCAATGAATAGCTACTATTGTTGTAAGTCAGATTCAAAAGAAGGTTAACATTCTTGAACTCATTTCTACTGTTTCTATTTGAGCTAAAATTCTAGACGAGGGGCTTCTGGCTATCTTGAAAAGTAGGTAAATTAGGCAAATGGAACTTTAGAGATTTGATCCAGAGCCTCAGTAATCCCTTTGGACAATTTTTCGAAATACATACATCCACCCAACCCCACTACAAAGGACCCTTTGCCGAACTTTCTTAATCTTTATGTTATAAAGGTGAACCCTTGAGAAATGGATTTACAGATCAAAGGACAATATTTTGATTCAAATCAAATTGAAGGGCTGTGGTGAAAAATTGAGCGCGATTGCCAATTGGAGAAAAAACCCAGATAGATAGTCTCAGCGAGAGACCAAGCTGGCATAAGCATTTTTTTATAACTGTATAAAATGATGTCATTTCACTTGTTGATAGATAGTCTATCATGCATCCTAGGAATGTAGATAGGCATGGAATACGGGTAACTCAATTAGTATATGGGTTCTGTGAGCTATTTGAAGGCAATTGAAGATACCAAATAAAAGGCTTTCAGAGCTTTATGACTGACCGTGACCACAGGACTAAGCATGGGCACTCTTTCTGTTTTTAAAGTACATCTATCTGTTCTGTTTTTACAAAAAATAAACAGAAAAGAAACAGATGACCTGTTTTCTATTTACCTGTCCTGTTTCTGTTTTTTATAATAACAGTTTTTTCCTGTTTCTTTTTTTTTATACCTGTTTTTTTTCTGTTCTCGATTTTACTTCTATTAATTCGAGAAAGATATAGTCAGAAAGTTTGAACTTACAAAATAGTGTTTTAAATAATAATTTGAAATTTTTAAGAAGTGTGGTTATGCCCCTTGCAGTTTTTGGAATTTGAGTGTCAATATAAAGCAGAAATAAGTAAAATGATAGCACTCAGTGTGTCTAACATATCAAATAGTGCTGCTAGATTGTTTCTGCTAGGCAAAATTAGGCCTTAGAAGTCAGATGAGAGTAGGCATGTGCGTAAATAGGAGAACGGTAAAGGTGCAGTTTTGTTCCACTAAAACAACTTATTTTTTAGTGTATATTATTCAGTCAATTGAACAGCAAAGTTGCATAGATACTGTCTAGGTGAAGCAGGATACAAATAAATCACTTATTACTGTATGTCCTGGTTCTATTGGTAGAGCCTCTGTATCCTACAGTACATGGGGAGTATATTGCACCTTTAACCGGGAAAACTTTAATTCAACGGTTTTTATGGAATTTATGCTTCTAGATAACAGTGACTTGCTATGATTACCATATTAGCCTATTTATCATAAATACTGATTATTAATTGCAAATTTTCTTAAATGTTTAGTCAGAGTGGAATTTAAATGTATTGCTGTCTTGTCCAGTAGAAATATATGTTTTTGCTGGCATGTATTATTGCATCAACATAACAAGATATGCTTTTTCAAGATGCCAAATATGCTTTTTCTTATGTTAATAAAACCATTTCTAAATAGAATCAATGAAAACCACCCTCTCAAGGAAAAGCGTAGAGTTGAAAAGGTGGCCTAACTAGCTGATTCCGGCCTAACTGGCCAAAGTCTTATAAAATGCTGATACACTTTTCCCATTCTGTAGGATATCACATCTTCTGGTTAAAACTGTAATTTTTGCCATACAGCACAATAAATAAAAAAAAAATTGTCACTAAGCAGTGTATTATTTCTTGTATCTGTGTCTTAAACACCTTGTATGGACAATAAAATGCCCGTAAAAATTAATACTGTGCTGCAAATGGTCTATGTTTCTAGGAAACGGTCGTCAGGAGCTGTCATTTTTCTTTTATTTGCCGACAAATTTTCTTGGCTCATTGTGCAAACGAAACTGCTCAGGAGGCATTTGGCCCCTTTCCCACTAATCACGCCACGAAGGTAAAAAAGGTTATTTGGCTGGAAGTGCAATTTTCAAAATGGTAGGCTACTGGAAGGTGCTTCTAATTTTATGAAAAATCTAAGAATCAACCTTTGTTTTAAGAGAAGCATGATGTCATTTTCTGATGACGACTTGGATGTTCCAAGACATCTCTCTGGGTACCCTACGGAAAAAGGAAGTAAAGAAAGTATTAGGTGCAACTTCTGCAGAGGGTCTCTAAAGGCTAAGGGAGCCTCTGCCATGACATTTATATACTATCTTAAAAAGGAAGCACACAATTGATTTGCACACAGATGAAGTATATGCGGCTGGTGCAACACACAACAAACCCAATCCAACTAAAAAAAAATATATATGTAAAGTCAGGCTGCTTCCCTTGAGAAAGCTCCTGATAGTAAAGCAAATGACTCAGAGGGCAATGGATTAGTGAAATCTAAAATAAGAAGAGCAGACATATGATGGTTCTTTATTTCCAATTGATCAAAACAAGCTGCTCTGCGGAAGCTCTGTCGCAAAACCCTGTTTAAGGACAAATTGCCACTTTCAGTGTTTGATAAGCCCGATATGAACAGCTTATTTAAAAAAAACAGGGGGCTTGAAAGTACCATTTGGGGGAACCGTCCATCATTACATGTTTGTTGGTCTCGATATCCGAAAACTGCTGCGCCGATTTTAAAGTTAATCTCCCTAAATCCATCGCAATGTTAATTTTCCTATGACATCTTGCTCTCTGACCCGACATGTCAGCAAAATAAATTTTTCAAAATAAAATAAATATCTTTATATTCTGCTTAAAAGGGCTTTCCATTGGTCCTGTCTAATCGCCCTGTAAGTTTATATTGATTATCAGTATATGGAAAACATTTGAAGTAAAAATTTGAAAGTTTTTTGGAATGCGAAATCTCATCCCTTAAATAAACTACGAAAATTCACTACTGAATTTTCCAGTTATAGAATTTTTTTTTCAGAACAGAATTAGAAGGATTTTGGCTTTTTCTATAGTGAAAACACCCTTTGTCAAGCCTTAAGTAAGTGCAAAACATGGGTTCAGCCCTTCTTTTCTCTCAAATAATCTTAACTGAGAGATTAATACATAATTAAGACTGTAAAAAATGGTAGTTCAGTGTTTAATTTCAATCTGAATAGTGTAGAAAGAATAATCCATTTAAAATAAGTGGTGTCGGCAGGACCAAAAGCTAGAATTAAAAAGAAAAGTATAGAGCTTCATTAAGCCAATAATTTGCCGAAAAAAGTCAAATAATCTTCCAAGAAAAAAAAAAAAATGAAAAATCAGTATCAATTCCATTATTAACCTTTTATAATTTTTTGAATTCAATCTAAAAACGGTAAGAGTAAAGTATAAACTCCAGGTAAAGCTTTTCTTCCACACCTTCTCGGTCCAAAAGAAACAATTCCTACTTGCTTCAATCGTCTGTTCGTTTGATACATAAGTGGCCCACCTGAATCACCCTGAAAAAAATAAATATTAGAAAGTGTTTTTCTTATAATTAAATATAGCAATGTACAATTCATATTCTAATTTACCATTTTTCTACAGCTGCATATTATTTAGGCCGTATGGTTCTACTGGCTTTGGTCCATCTTTTATAAACACGAATGCTGGCCTTGGAGCACAGCCTTTCGGTGAGTACGCTAATGAAAATTACCTCTTTGTATTTTCCTTCTATTTCCTCAAATCTTTTATAAATGAGCTGGCATGGTTCCTGATGGTTATCACCTATAAACAAGGGTAGAAACATATGACACGAAAAAACTTTTATGACCATGAGTGTACTCCCACATTTCTTGATTGCTCTCAAGTAGTTGTCCATGTTTGCAATCTTTTTGACCATCTTTGTAAAAGAAGTAGGCTACTAATTTGAGGAATGACTAATCAGTTTGTCAGTTTTATATACTCTTCACTTTTATGGATGACATTAATCCATTATACCATTTCTTGCCGGCTCTTTTCATTTTTATCCCAACTTGAAGGATACAATCCAATTTTTCTCGCGTACTCATAGTCTAACTCAGGGACTTCCAAGATGTCAGGATATCTCAACATGTCAATGCAAAATAACCCTGGCTATTTCATTTCTGTTAAAAGTTGCCATACATAGGACATGTCCAAAGTAACAATACTTGTGACGTGTCTTAAATGGAATCCATCTACTTTAAGACAAAATGGTGACTTTGGATTTGGAACTTCCTTTGTCACCTATTGCAAAGTTGTTGTGCAATTTTCGTGTTTTTTTTGCAATATGTTATGGGTGTCTTCTTAGGCCTGTACCAAATAACCCTTTGGAATGTGCCAAGTATGAATACTCTTTATAAAGTACTCTCCTATATAAGAAAAAATCACAAAATGTGTAAATAGTTTAGTTTACTCTTACTACTCACCGTCTTCAAGTGTACAATGTCGCAGTTAATTTTGTAGATTTCTTTATGGTATCTCCATGGCTCATCTGTTTCCTGCTTAAATTCTTGTGTTTTTACCATTATTTCTCTGTTGGCACATAATTCATATATTCGGGCAATTTCAGTGGGATATGTTTTGCTTTTTTAAGTGTCCATAGCTTATTTATATGATCATTTCTAGCATAAGGGATATTGTCTAGTAACAACTGTAAAAGAAAAGAAAATTGATTAATTAAATGGAGCAAATGTTCAATAGGATTATCAGACAATTTGTGGAGCTATTTTGAGCATGTTTTGATTTCCGGGAAAGGCCTTGTTATATGCTGTTTAGAATTTCTATTGGATACATTTGGGGGAAAGAGGGCGTGTGGGGGGCACATGCACATGATGTGTTTGTCTATAATTAAGTCCTTCTTAATCTAATAAGAGGGATCTTTCGTATTGTCTTATTGAACCAAGTGACTCATAGTCTATATCGCTCATGGCTCCATGTAAAGCCCATTTAAAAATTTGTTTATTCACTTCATTGCCTACTAGATATATTTGGCAAGCTGTTTGTTCTCTTTCTTGAATGCCTTCTTTCAGGAGGTGTTCTACCATTCTTGTGTTTTGGAGGGGTTAAGATTATGGGCAACTCCAAGCGCTTCTTATTATCATTTACGGCTTTTGGCCAACTGTATCTCAAGCTGGTTAGTAAGTTTTGAACTTATTTACCATGCTTAAGGATTTTCACCGGATTTTGTTCAGATTTATCTAGAAATACTATTATTGTATTATTCTTGTTTTATAGATAAAGTAAATTTGAGCAATAAACGCCGACTGCGATTTGAACTTAGTCAAAGTGAGAATTGGTTAACCTATTAAGGGTAAGATAGGTCCCCCGTTACCTGGATGGTTGGTGTTCTGCTTTTAAATCTTATTTTATACTATGTCATTTCAACACTCGTCGTGGTCTAAAGACATTAAATAGTTAAAAACTTAAAGGTTAGGCAAATACCTAATAAAGTATCAGAAATATTGGTCTTTCGCATGTTTTGATGTATTAACTGCGACATAAGACTTACGGTATGAACTTTCTTCTTCATCTTTTGCAGCAGTTTCTATCTTCTCTCTCAGAATTTTGGATTCTTCTTTTCTTTCTAAAATAAATAGAATACATTGCCTTGGGGCTTTTGGGTCGGAGGACGTTATTTGTCATGCTCATTGGTGTTCTGGTAATTTTGATATAGGCTAGATTTTAGAAAATTGTATTATATTAGGAGGTCTATTTCAACGTTTTATTTTTGTATAAATTGATGTGAAAATAAAAAGGGGTTTAAAAGCTTTTGTAAGTGTCTTTTTTTGCTTGCCGTGATTTTTTCGTCTTAAAATAATTTTATTTCCTTTTGAAGCATAATATGGGGAACCTGGTTCGTATAAGAACTGCTGATAATGCGAATCTCAAGTAAGGGATGATGTACTTCCACATATTTTACACATTTAGGGTTTGCTTCAATTTTCTTACAAATTTTGGGGGCACGAAATTTATCTAGCAACAAAAGGTCACTGTAACCGGGATCTTTAGAGAACCAATATAGATTATTCAATTTTTAGGGTAATTGCCAACTCTAATCCGTATCTCTAGGTATGAGGTTTAAGTTTTCGTTGATCATGATTGAGGTCCCAGCTCTTGGAAAAAATTTCTTTACCTTTTTTTCTACCGCCAACATACTTAAGACGAGACACAGGCTATTCAGCCCAACTCGGCACCTAGAAGCTAGTGTACAAAAGGCTTCCATTGGGTTCTGTCTTCTGTGAGTCGCCGAAGAAACTCTAGCCGCGCTTTGTCCCAATTGTGACCATGCTTTTGAAATCCCCCAAGCTGTTTGACATGCTTTCTGACGACGTCATGCCAAGATTTCATCTGGCCTCCTGTTTTTTTTTCTTCCATCAGGGATTGGGGTCTAGTAGTACTTGGAGTGTCAAGGTATCTTCTGAGTGCCTCATTACGTGACCTTAACACTTAAGACGTCTGTTATTGATCATGGTGGAAACGTCATGCTTTTGCCTACTGGTTTCATTAGCTCTTGGCTGCTGAGTCTTTGCACCAACCGCATGTCGCTAATAGCCCGTAGAAATTTTCGGTCAAGATTTAAGCTGAGGTTCTTCTTCCACCTTGAGAAGCCCGGCCTCAAATGCATATAGCAAAATAGAACCTACGCATGCTTAGTAGTTCCCGAGTTTCGTTCCGAGTTTGATTTCCCTTCTAGTTGAAAGTGGTTGGCGGAGCTGGCCAAAGATGGACTCAGCTTTGATATTTCTGCCTTGAATCTCACTAGTGGCCATCTCTAGCATCTGTCGATGACTAGGTATTTGAACTCTTCCACCCTCTCAATAGGTTCTCCACTGATGTATATAGAAATGTTCTATTTGGTTGAAAATACTTTATTTTTGGGATACTGATCGCGAGTCCTGTCTCACTAGCCGTTTTTCGATTCTCTTTGTATCATAGTTTGTGTTTTCTGAGCGCTTTGAGCAGAGTACCATTGTCTGCATATTCGATGTAAGCAATTTTTTCTTGTGGTGAAAAGGCGACACCGTCATCTTCTTTCAATGTGTTTATCAAAATCGAATCTATAATGTACTTGAAATGAATTGGCGATGCCTGACATCCTTGACGGACATCGTATGCTATTTAAAATAATTCAGTTAGCTCACCATATTTTCGTACGTTACTCAGGTTATTTTCAAAGTATGCTCTTACCAGGTTGATTGTTTTCGTAGGAACACTGTCTTCGAGCATTATTTGCCATAACAAGGGTCGTATTATCGACTCAAATGCAGCGATGAAGTCAAGAAAAACTGAGATGGTATCCATTCTGTGAATGAAACGTTGGTGAAGAAGTCGTAGGGCAAAGATCTGACTTAAAAAGGATTTACCAAAAAGATTGAGCCAGAGTGTTTTGCGTTGCATTACTTTTTGCTCGTCTGCAGTTTCGGTTTTTATTCGATATGCAAATAGGTTCTCTTAGATTTTACTGGGTGCGAATATGCCTTTCCCAAAACTAACAAACAAGTATGTGTCCAATAAGAGAGTCATGCTTATTCCTGCCATTTACCCGTGCCCCAGCCATTTAAACATTTGCCTCTCAATGACTTGGACTATCTGTCTTGGCTTTTCTCTTTCTACGATTAGCCATGTCTTGATGCAATCTACTGCAAAATACTTGATAACTTCATTTCAATTCATTTCAGGCCTCTCAATGACTTGGACTATCAGTCTTGGCGTTTCTATTTCTACGATGAGCCATTTCTTGATGCAACCTACTGCAACATACTTGATAACTTCAATTCAAAATCTTTCCCCGCAGACGTTACCAGGCCCGGTCCCCTGGCAGTGGTTTCGCTAGACAGTAGATAGGGACAGTAGGAATCTTGTTAATCCATTCATGCGCGTTGATAATTAGATGGCGAGGAATTTGGCTATTTTTGCGTTATCATTTGTCTCCTGACTGTAACCTTGGTCCCTGACATAAGCTACAACTAGGAGGTGAGTACCTGCGGACCTGATACTCAACAATACCAGCCCTAAGGCTCCAATCTCTAGACTCGCTCCTTCTAACTAAGGAATGAGCTTAACCTGCATAGGTACTCAATTGAGCCTTTTTGAGGGTTAAAATGCCGGTCGGTCTGGGTTAAAAACGGGTTTTCACTGCCAATTGCCAACTTAGTGGCCAAAAAATGGTCCTGAACAGCCCAATCCAATAAGGGGAGTGAACTGTAACATGCTAACGTTTAAATTTAGAAAAGAACAGAGATAGGAATGGAAAATTCAAAAATCTATTAGAAAGAAGCCTTACAAAGCCGCTGGTTAGGTGAGTTGCCACTGACAAAACATTAAAACTAGCAGACCTGCCCTGGCAATTCCACTCTGGAAGCCAGGTTCCAGTTATAACCTTCCATACCCATCAGTCATATACAGACCCGTCCTGGTATCAGGCTTGGCCATAGGGACCTTGCCTGTGGTCCATCTCGACTCTCAATAATAAGAAAAGGTGATCCCCAACAGAGCAGTCCCAAATCTGCCCTAGGAACCCATCCATGACCTCCAAGTAGATTCAGTCCTACCTTTAGACGGTCCCATATATGAGAGTGAAGCAAACTTATAACTGGCTTGTGGGTTTTAGTGGAGCATGTCGATAGAAACAAGTACGTTCCACTTCCAGGAATTTTTGTGAACCGAAACCACCCGTCATTGCGGTTCAACGCGAGTCTTTAGCCCCGCGCGACAAGCACTTGCCGCACGCGACCTCCCCTTGGGGAGATTGCCCAGCGGGATTGCCCAGCGGGTAATACCTGTTCCACCCTCATAGTTCATCATGGATGATGCCCTACTCTGGGACAACCTGCCTTCTGTCTGAAATTTCTTGGACACTTACCTCCTACTCGGGTCCGGCAGTCAACCCCCAATCGACAGTCTGCAATGGCCAGCGGTGAAGTCACATGAAGGACTCGCGTGGTTCCCATCGGAACCGTAGGTCCTGGTCAATACAAGCCTCCCTGTTAGAAATTTATAGTCGTCAGTTCCGTGACAGCCTCATTGGCCCAAAAGTAGATCTCCCTGTCACACTGTGATCAGATGAAGACTAAGCTTACTCAGCATTCAGCTTAATTACACTTTCAATTTTAACATCCAACAAGTCGCGAGTGTTCCCTCCCTTAAGAGTAACTACAAGTGTCACCATAGTAATCAAATACGAGGTCTCAATGATATCCCGCCTAACGTCCCATCATAGTGCCTGCCTCCCAAAGGGAGTGAGAACTAGGACCTTAAAAGCAAAATTAGCTAATCCCCGTAAGAGAAACCAATCTTCATTAAGAGATTCATAGATACATGAAAGATCTTAAGCCGAACCGGCCAGCAATGAAAAAAAACCAACAAATAGAAAAATCTCTAAAAAAAAAAAAACAAACGAGACTGTGGCCAGTGGAGAGAAAAGGAAAACAACAGAAACAAAACAACGCGGATATTTCGCCTGTATACAAACAAGGCGTCTTCAGCATGAAAGACACAAATTTTATTGGTAGGACTCACCAACAATTTGTTGAAAGGTTTATTGAACACCGTAATTCAATAGAAAAAACCCTACAATTAAGCAAGCCTCCAGAAACTTTCGTTTCAGCTTTAGCAGAGCATATTTGGCTTCAACCAGACCATTTTGTAAAATTTGATGAAGCCTTGGCTATTTCTAATGATAAGGGGTACACCCAATGGGCCAGGGAAGCCATAGAAATTAAAAAACATATGTTTGCTAACCTTTCAATAAATAGGGACACGGGTAATTTAAATATTGACCCAATTTATGATAACCTTCTAAAGAGTGAATCAATTGTCAATAAAGGAGTAAAGATTTTAAATAATCACCAGGGGACTATTTTACCTGTTAGACCAAAACGATTTGCTTCAGTAATAGCTAACAAAAGGATTATTTCGCAACTGAATAATTAAAGTAATTTACAGTTTTTTTATTTTTCCTCAGTTACTCTGGTGTCCTCACTGAAGTAAATCTATTTTACCATCTTTTCCCTATGTGGTTTAGTTTGCGCCGATTGTACATTTTTGTTGTTTTTTTTTTTTTTGGGGGGGGTTTTTGTGGTTTTTAGTTTTATCTTGTTTTTTTTTTTTTTGTGTATTTCGTTATTAATAAGCCTTATTTTTATAAAGGCGAAATATACGCGTTGTTTTGTTTCTTTTGTTTTCCTTTTCTCTCCACTGGCCACAGTCTCGTTTGTTTTTTTTTTTTTTTTTTTTTTTTTTAGAGATTTTTCTCTTTGTTGGTTTTGAGTCATAGATACTCCTGTCGTTTCCCCATGCTTCGTTGAATTTCTTTACTTTGACACTCAGAGCACTGGGCAGAAATCACATTGCGTCGACACGCAATGGCGCCTTCGCAATGCTTTGTTTTAATTAGACAGTCGGATTCCCCTGGATCGTGTCAGTTCTGAGTTGGTCGTTCATTGGGCACCGAGGCTCCGCACCAAGCCGAAGCATGGCACTAAGAGCACTGCTTGGGCCGTCCACGACCAGCTTGAAAAGGGATAGAGCACCCTTGCGAGCACCTAAGCCCAATTTGGTAGCCGATCGTATCTTGCTCCAAGCCTGACGCTCATCCTTCAGAGCCAATCCTTATCCTGAAGTTAAGGATGCAATGTGCTGATTTCCCTTACCTACAGTCATCGATCGTCTAGAGGCTGTTCACCTTAGGAACTTTATGTGGTTATCGGTACGGTCTGATAGGAGGAATAGACGTAGTCCTCGCCATGGCTTTCAAGGTCCGACAAGATTGCGAAGACGTCATTCAAGTGCATCGCTCTTCGGAAGCTTAACCCTATCCCTTAACGGAAGAATTCCAGGGTTTATATCTCCCTTACACAGAAAAGAAAACTTTCCGGCACTCGCGCCAGCTTCCCATGGCCAATTGTCGTTGCGGAGACGGATATGAGGATCCGAACGTTACCCCAACAAGGTTTCGAAATAAAAACAGTAGTCCCTTACACCCTTGCCAAAAGTCTCACGCTTTGCGATGAACACTTCTTATTTCTTTCGTTCAACGCTCGTGTTGTTCTACCATTTCAGATGGGGCTTAGGACCGACTGACTCATGTCCAACCATTGTTCACATGAAACCCTGCCCCACGTCAGGCATCAAGGATGTCTCTTGAGTGTGTGCTATTTCACGCCCAGACCTTTCAATGAAACCAGTGCACCTCCCTACTCACTGGCGCGTCAGCGACGATCACCAAGGATCGACGAGCTCTTTGACTGGTGGTCCGGTATCAGCACAATGCTAAAGCGCCTTCCATTTTAAGGGCTAGTTGCTTTGGCGGGTGAGTTGTTACGCACTCCTTAGCGGTTTCCGACCTTCCATGGCCACCGTCCTGCTGTCTGGAGCAACCAACTCCTTTCCGTGGGATCGGGAATGTGTATTGGTTTGGGCGCTTTAACCGAACATTTGGTTCATCCCACAGCGCCAGTTCTGCTTACCAAAAGTGGCCCACTGGGCACTTGGATCCGAAATCTTTGCTACCAAAGATTTTGGATCTTTTTCGTTCTCTTTCTATCGACACGGTCGGCAAGGCATATCACCCATTGAAATTTTGAGAATAGGCTGAGGTCGATACGGCCCCAAGGCCTCTAATCACTTCCTTCACTGGATAAAACTCCCGTCTCCTGTGCCTGAGCGAGAGCAATCCTAAAGGAAACTTCGGGAGGAACCAGCTACTAGATGGTTCGAATAATCTTTCGCCCCTATACCAAGCTCTGACGATCGATTTGCACGTTGGGTCATCTCGCCTGAGCTGAGGCTGGTTTTTTTTTTTATAGAAACTGACAGGGTCATTTGTTTTTCAAACCAACCATCCAAAGTCACATGGTCACCACTAACCCTGTAGTGCCAGCATGCCCCTTGGAGTCAACAGAGGACAGCCTGTATTAGCATTGGCTTCTTCATTTATCTAATCTCCAAGCTAACCTAAAGCCTCTAAACTAAAATTTGACCAAATAGGCCCATTCTGGTTTATTAATTGGTAAATAGCCCTCTATCTAGGCTACCCTAGAACCTGAGCAAGATTTTCATTCCATTTGGAACTTTGTAAATAACTTTATTTTATTAAGTTGTTTCTGTTCAAGTGGCTGTGAATAAGAACTAAACAAATTGATTCATTGTCGCCCCCCCCTCCGCTCCGCCTCTTTTCTTAGTGCACCTACTTTATCTTGTTGATTGATTAGCAATTGCTGTAAAGTAAAGTTGACAAAAAACTATAAAATATAAATATGGAAGGTCTTATAATACTTAGCTAAAATCAAAGTAAAGACATCACTATATACAGTTTTTATATTCTTTCCAAATATACTACAGCAAGATCTATATTGAACCTGTAGTGATACCTTGACTTTTATTGAAAAACTGATGCCACAAATTCTGAAAACTTCCTTAATACAATCATAAACAATAATTTAACTCGTCCCTAAAACTGAATAAACTCTTAAATCATTTATGCATGGGATTTTGGAGAAATGGAGATATATGAGTTCATCAAGGGTAACAAGGTTCAGTTTTACCTTTACTGTCTTTGAATTTTAGTCATTTATATACCCTCAGCCTACTCTATAATGTTTTATGAATTGTAGCTAGTGTACAAGGGCTAGCCAACTCAGTGTCTGTTTTGTTTTCCCTGGTTAGGCTAGGTTGTTTTCTAAATTTGGTGTATTCCTGTGACTCCAAACATGGGGCACAGACCTCATCAGTGGGGTTTGGCAATATTTTGGTGGGTCTTGGGTAGGACATGCACCCTTTGTCTTACTATACTTTACAGTCTTAATTTAAAAAAATATTTTTCATGCGAATGATGTCACAATCAAATGCATTTTAGGAAGAAAAAAAGAGAGATAATAGTATTGCAATGATATTCTATGTTGCATAAAAGGTGTTCAGACAAGAGGATTACCCAAAAAATGATATCAAGTAATTGCCTTCTAAGCTTTCTTCATGCAAAACATGTAAAATTTTGAATTACAAAATTTAAAAATCACAAAGGGGACATCATAATAAAAAAAAAAATGCCTAGGTGGGGCATAGCCCAAAGTTGGTTGAGAACCACTGGTGTAGGCCCAGGGTACAGTATATCCTGGCCTTTTTCGTCACTCCTAAAAATGAGGCAGGCACACGTGAGTGAGCTACCACTCCTCTAGGATAGACACAGTGTTATTTTATGGTAGATTTGCCATGGTTCAGTACATGTATAGGAAACATGCTACTCCTAATAAATAAAAGGGTGTAGTGTGTACCATTAAGGCTCTTTCTTTGGTAATACTGCAGATTAGCAGCTTTCCAGAAGTAGATGTAATATAATGCGAACTCAGAAAAACAGTTTAGCACACGGTTTACCAAGGTTTAGTACTTGTAAAGGAAACATGCTACCCCTAATAAATAAAAGGGTGTTGTGTGTAGTATTAGGGCACATTCCTTGGTAAAGTTGCAGAATATCAGCTTTACAGAAGTAGATGTAATATAATGCAAAATTCAGAAAAAAAACTCGACTTTCTTATGATTAAAAAAACGTTAGCAAAAAGCTGCTAAACTAGAATTCTATAATAAATAATTGCTTACCCACTTACACCAATCTAGACTCTTTTTAGGAATTTGAAACTTTTTAATGTTTAGAGAATTCTCTAAAATAGTGCTTACTATCTTTTGAATTAAAACAAAGGTAATTTTAACTCCCTTTTTTAGTTACACAAGCTTTTTATATTGAGAATAAATCTGTTAAATCATCTGGTATCTTGTGAAAATAACCAAGGAATTTGTATTCTGTAGTTTGTATTCTTTCAGTTTTGTATTCTGAACATTTAATGAGTAAACAGTAAACTTTGATGTCAAGACAATTTTTCTTAGAAATGAGTTCTTGTTGTAAATTTATATCAGAAAGGTACAACTAGTTTTGAGATAGTCTATGCTTAGAGTTACAGTAGAGTGCAGTGTTTCTTCTGATATTGTATTTCAATGCTGAATCCTTTTATTCATTTAAGTCAGCAGCAGTCCCTCCCAACTGAAATTCAAGCAAAAAAAGCTGAATTAATGTGAACAATTTGACGAAAGTGAGCAACAAGCCTGTTGCCCCCCCCCCCCCGCAGCAATGGTGACAAGGGTAAATAATTCGGATGTTCCTCCCTCTTGGAATGGTTCTGTCCCTCGTACTGATGAATAAATATTCATATCATTTTACATATTCTTATTATATTTTTACAGTGCTTGAGCAGTATTAGCTCTTCGCCATTAGCCTATTTGTAGTACTTATGTATTTGAGAGGAATATACAAAGGGAAGTGTATGTTTATGCAACAGGGGAGGGAGGGGGGGGGGGGTAAAATGAAGCAGGAATGGTATAAATTGGCTAAATAGTCATAGTTGTATTGCAGTAGTTGATCATTTTCAGAATTTGAAACTCCAAGTAATTTCTTTTTTCATTTTTTTTAGTTAAAGGAGCCATAACAAGTTGCTCCTTTGTTTAAAAGTTATCTAGAGTGGTTTTGATGAACAAAGTCAAGTTTCTATAGGGCTTCCCTTGAATGTTTTCCTGATGTTAGTAACTTGACCAAATAGCATGCTTGGAATCTGGGTTATCCTCTGTAGATTACTCCTGAGAAGGAAACGCTATAATAATAAAAGAGCAGTACCATTTATCTCCTCCTCAAAAGTTTTCAAGTATAACCTTCTCAAGGAATACAATTTTACCCCTCCCCTCTGGTGGGGCCTATTTTAGCCATAGGCCTGATGCAAAACCCCACAAGACAATGTTATAATAACAAACTTCTTACTTAATAATTTGCCGGAATTTTCTATTATTTAAATTATCTTGGTTCCTTCCATATTTCCTCAGATTTTATATGCCCTAGCCTTATATATGGCCCTAGTAGGGGGGGGGAGGGTGATGTTTTATGCTAGATTAACAACTAGAATCTCAAGAAACATTGTAAACTTTAAATAGTAAAATCCGAATATTTTGACTCAGTGTGTGGGAGCCTTTATCAATGAAAAAAAAAAATCAAGTTAAACTAAATATAAATACTCTTTTTTCTTTTACAAACGCTTTTTTTTATTATGTAGCTAAATTATGTGAAAAATTTAAAATTTAGCTGATAGTGTTTTGTCTAGTGATTTGTTGACTTAGTGTTTTGTCTAGTTATTTGTTGACTTGATTCTTTGGCAGCTTGAAAAAACTCTGCTGTCTAGCTTATCAAAAGTTAATTTGTATAGATTTATTATGGGCATAATTTTATAACAGATATAATTTCCCAAGTACCTCTGTTCATGGTATTTAAAGAAAGGCACTCACCCCTGAAGTCAATTATTGCGGCATCTTTGCAACAGTGCCTACCATATAAGCTGTATTTGCTTGTTCATATGTCCATTTTGAAATACATTTCGTAGATTGATTATTCATTCATTTACTTATTTTTGATTCACTATTCATTAACTTAGTTGGCTGTAATGCTGTTCATTTAAATCTGATGTGTAATCATCTGGCTTTGAAGCTAATTGTGGCCAGGTCTGTTTCTGCAATCCAAGGAATATCATACTTTCACCAAAATTTTACGAACAGACAGATGAAAGTTTAGATTTTTGAATTCTTCTTAAAGGTTTCTATCAGATTGAGATGGTGTCAAGGAGGATGATTGCTCTTTTGACATAACTGAACTTTGTGTGTGTATCTATTCTGCCTATTTTGAGACGATAGAGTAGCTGTTCGTCTAAGGCTGGTTTATAATCATCTGGTATTGAGGCTTATTGTGGCCATGTTTGTTTCTGAAATCCAAGGAATATCAGACTGTCACCACCATTTCATGAACAGAGTGTTGAAACTTTCGAGGGTTTAAAGTGCTGATGACAAGGATAATCTAGGATTTAGAGCCGCTTTAAAACTCTACTTAGTCAGGCTCACTAAAAAATCATAATGAGACATGAATAAGTAAACAAAATGTCAAGGTTGTACAATAACTGTAAAATAAAAATTTTGTCTGTAAAATTTGTAAAATAATGTAAAATGAGGTACCCCCTTGGAGAGATAGGGTAAAACTGGTGTTTTATAGTTGTCTGGTAGCCAAAAGACTTGTTGAGCATTTCTTTTTAAGCATCACTTTCAGCTTTAAATGAAAAATTTTAATTATTCTGGTTTTCCCGCACTCAAAAGGTAATACCCCTTCGCCTAGAATTTCAATAATTTAATTAATGGTCTTGTTGATATCTTTGGTAATCTTGTGCCTAGGATGATACCTTAGTACTTGGACAGTGCCTGATGTCATACAATTATTTTGTCAAAAAAACTAAACTGTTATTTGGGAATAAAATCATATTAGCGTTTTTTTCTACTTTTAAACTAGAGAAATGTTACCCTAAAAGCCTTGCATATTTAAATAGCCACATTTGGTCACATTTTTCATATTATGTCCTTGTTATGTTTCATTTATTTTAAAAGCACTGAATACAAGTAAAAAAGTGGTTTGTAAGAATTTTATGACTTTTATTGACTAAGCAATCGATCATAATAGCAAAACATTCAGTCACTTTCACAGTCATTAAAACCGTTTTTGACAGGATTTACTGGCACATCTAGTTCCTTTCCTTCAGACTTAGATTCAGCTGACTGTTCGTGTTGTGAAGCCCTCCAAACAAAAGTTTTGGACACGACCCTAAGGATTATGTATCAGTTTCTACCTTTGCCCTTTTGTCTCTCCTGTAGAACTAATTATATATTTATCTGAAGAGTCTTTCAAAACAACTGCTGAAACAATGGCTGTTAAAGTAGAATAAGAATTTCTTAAAGACACTCTAGTCAGTAACAACTCATTCAGGAGAAATGGCTTGAAAACAATGCCAAATCTTTGAAAAGTGCACTTCAGCTTTTGATTTCCAATGATTGAGCCCTCTCCCAAGTTTAATCAACCACCTCTTCCACATGAAATGCCTCTGGGAAAAAATAAATAAACAGATATTAATACATTTACCCTAAAGGGTCTTTACTATGAGCAATGGTATACGATTGCCCCTGACTTAAAAGGAGAGTAGAAATTTCAATAGCCCTTTTAATGAAGATCCAGAATGATCCAGGGAGAAAATAGGGGGATTTCCCATGGCAGAGGGGGAAATCCCTGCAGGGTATATTTTTTGGGGGGGGGGGGATAAATGCAGGCCTCCTGGGAAAATAATGGAATGAACACAAGATCTCTTTGAGATATGAATTTTGAAATAAAATGAGGATTTTGACTGCTTTGGCCCTCGACATTGTTGAAAATCCAGGTTTTTTAGTTTTTTTAATGAGGCAATTGAAGCAAATCTGAGGCTTCTCATATCTGAAGCAAATGGCTTCCCAAATTCTTTTAAGAAGGCAATTGAAATAAAAAAAATTCATAAGTAGAGATCTTGCTTCAAATCGAGATACTACAGATATTCCTATAAACCCAGTTCACAATAACTAAAAATTAAAGAATTCAAACAGTACTTTTCTTCCGTTTAAGTTAAGATCCTCTGACCACACTTTTAATGAAGGTAAGGTCTGTTGACAAGCTAAGTCAATCACTAAGCGGATGATTTTTGACCAATTTAATTGGTGAATAGTCTATCATTTATTATCGCTTAGTTTGCTTCAGTATTTCTTCTGCTCTGTTAAGAGTTACTTAAAAAGGTCAGCGTTGCTTTTTTTAGCACTGTTGATGGCTGGGAGGAAGATGGCTGGGATGGCATTTTGCTTCTTTTCTGTCCGTTGGCTGACATTAACCTCTTTTTAAGTTGTCTTTTTCTCTTTTTTCATCTGTCAATCCTGCTTGTAGCCCTTTCTGTCTTTAACAGCTCAAAGAACTAATATAATTTTATGTCAGCTAATATTTCACCGTATAAAATTATAATTACTTGTACTACAATGCACTTCATTGTTCTGAAAACAAGAGACTGTAGTCAGACAGACGGCCTTTAAACCAGATAATACAGTTTTACACAAAAGAAACTCATATCCAAACCTGTTTCTGCCAGCCTCCTTGTGCTTTTGTACTGTGATTAAATAAAAAAAAACAAGTTTTTTAAACTGAAAGTAAGGAGCGACATTAAAACTTAAAACGAACAGAAATTATTCCGTATATGAAAGGGGCTGTCCCCTCCTCAACGCCTCGCTCTTTACGCTAAAGTTTGAATTTCTCACAACTATATTTTTTTAAACAATAAAAAAACTTTAGCGTAAAGAGCGAGGCGTTGAGGAGGGACAGTCCCTTCATATACGGAATAATTTCTGTTCGTTTTAAGTTTTAATGTCGCTCCTTACTTTCAGTTTAAAAAACTTATTTTTTTATTTAATTTCTGATCGTTTTTTAGTTAATGCAGCTTTTATTTGCATAAAAATTTTAATTTTCTTTTACTAAATGGATGTCTTTACAAATTAACTTACGTAACTAACTTCTATATTCGTATATTTTTCCTCTGGCAAAAAATACAAAGTTGCAGATTTTTGCAGATATGAGCTTGAAACCTATGTAATAGGGTTTTCTGATACGCTGAATCTGACGGTGTGATTTTCATTAAAATTCTTTCACTTGTAGGGGATGTTTCCCCCTCTTTAAAAAATCGAGTAAATTTTCTCAGGCTCGTAGCCTTTGATGAGTAATACTAAACTTAATAAAATTTATATATTTAGGATCAGCATTATAAACACATTCTTTTGATACATTTATTGACATCAAAATTGCGTTTTTAAAAGTTTCGATTACTATTGAGCCGTATCGCTTGTTTTTTTATTGTTTTTTTTTATTACGTATATGTTATTACTTATATGAAGGGGTTCTCCCCTTACTCAATACCACGCTCTTTACGTTAAAAGTTAAAAAAAATTTTGATTCACAAACCCCTGAATCACAAAGGCCGCTGAATTAGAATAGATAGCTCTTTTGAAAGCACTAAAAAAAACTTTAGCGTAAAGAGCGAGGTATTGACTTGGGGGAGAACCCCCTCACATACGTTATAATTTCTGTTCGTTTTAAGTTCTAATGTTCCTTCTTACATTTCAGTTGAAAAAACTTGTTTTTTTTTATTTAACTTCTGATCGTTTCTTAAATAATGCTTGGAAATCCGGCGCCCCCTTCATATAATGGTCCCTTACCCCAAAGAAAAATCCTCCACGGACATATTCTCCCGAGTCATCCCCGCCAATAGCCCCCACCCCCCTCCAGAAAAAATCCTTCCTGAAAATGGTTGTATGCTTCCCAATAACCAATAAATAATGCTGGCAAGTCCGGCGCCCCCTTCATGGCAGTTTCCCTTCCCCCATGAAAACTTCCTTCATGGAAAGATCCTTCCATATAGCCCCCGACCCTCTCCTTCCCCCACCTACCAGAAAAAATCTCCTCTGAAAAAGTCTGTATACTTCCCAACAACCAATACTATATGTTAACATTGAGTAAAGTTCATAACATTCAACCCTCCCCCTGGGGACTTTGGGGGATCAAGTCATTCTAAAAGACATTTTTATCATATTTTTGACCATGCTGAACAAAATGGCTATCAAAATTTTGATCGGGTGACTTTGGGAAAAAAATGAGCGTGGGAGGGGGCCTAGTTGCCCTCCATTTTTTTTGTTCACTTAAAAAGGGAAATATAAATTTTAATTTCCGTTCCGATGAGCCCTCCCACTATATTATAGCACAACTGGGTCGATACTATTACCCCTGTAAAAAAAAAACAAAAAAAAAAGCAAACAAAAAAATAAAAACGCACCTGTGACCTTTATTCTGGCAAAAAATGGAAAATCACACATTTTTGTAGATAGGAGCTTGAAACCTCTACAGTAGGGTTCTCTGATACGCTGAATATGATGGTGTGATTTTCATTAAGGTTCTATAACTTTTAGGGGGTCTTTCCCCCTTTTTTTGAAAATCAGCCAAATTTTCTCAGGCGCGTAACTTTTGATGGGTAGCACTAAACTTGATGAAAGTTATATATTTGAAATCAGCATTGAAATCCGATTCTTTTGATATATCTATTGGTATCAAAAACCCGTTTTCTAGAGTTTCGGTTACCATTGAGCCGGGTCGCTCCTTACTTACAGTTCGTTACCACGAACTGTTTGAAAATTTCAAGCCGCCATAAAGTATGTTGGTATAATATGTAAGATGCCGGTAAAAAAATACCAATAAAATAGGTAAATTTTGTAAAATAAGGAAAATACTGATTTTATGGGGCTTGAATTGACCTATTTATAAGGTCTATTCAAGAGATTGGTGACATATAGGAGTGAAAACTAGCGCTAATATTGACACAAAAAATTATTAACGCCATCTAACGTTTCTTCGTTGTTTTTTTTTTTAGCGTAAAAGTAAAGCAACATTAGTGTTACTAGCGTAATTGGGTGATTAATATAGTAATAAATGACACGTTTGAAAAAAAAAACAATTGGGTAAGTTCAAAAAATGTCAAAAACGCCAAACGCTAGATGGCGGTAGTGCTTTTTTCGTTGGACCAAAATGAAGGTCCATTCCTCTTGTTGTTTTCTGCTTATGTAAATTACAATGGAAATTTCAAAATAGACAGTAAGTGGAAGCGCTGGAACAGGCCTCTGAAAAAACAGGCAGGTTTTTGAAATGGCATTTAAGCAATATCATAGACAGCGCCGCTCCATAATAGCTAGAAAAAATCATTGAAACTTTTGAAGCAGCTAATTCGACTGTAACACATCCATTTTCCTTTTCAAACACATCCAGGCAAAATTTTGAGACAGCCATTTTGTTCAGCCTAGTAGAAGGGTTCAGTCATTATTTCTCTAGGGATATTGGGCAGGTCCACCCCCCATAATTATGCAGTTGGCCCATTATACTTTAAAACTAAACGTTGCTTTAAAACTAAGTCAAATGGCTCTGTGTGTAAACTTTCGGGACTACTACTATTACTACTTTTGATCTTACAATATACATAAATTAAAAGAGTCTAAGTGTATCCAGGCTGTCCAGGTTGTTAAGTTATATTTTTCTGGTAACCTTGAGGAGGCATGAAATTGACTTAAACTATACTATTTGTGTTAGGATTAAAAATTCTTGAAACAATTTCTCCAACATACGAACAGCAACCCAAACTATTGATTCTTATACAAAAGATATAAAAAAATTTTTTCCACGAAAAAGACTAAAACGAACAGAAATTAGTTCAAAAAAGTTTTCCCACAAAATAAGTTTTTCAAAAAAAATCAAAGAGCTCCATTAAACCAAAAATGAGCAAAACTAAAGTAAAATTATCGTCCAAGTGCAAACGAACAAAAATTGTCATGAGCAAGACTAACAACCCCCGTATGGTACCTTCTCAAGACAAGAACACAATTTGGACTTACTGATAAAAAAAAGATCTTGAATTTTCACTGGTATTTGAATGAATGAATGAATATATTGGAAAAACCCGTCACAATTGAACAAAAGACGGATAAAAAACAAAAGAGAAGAAAACGCACATACAAAACACAACGAAACTTCTTGAAATGAAAATAATCACGAAGGAACTATAATACAACTATGTAAGAATGGCAGTCCACTGGTGGTTACTCGCTTCTACGCTATCACGGTACTTTTCAAGACACGCTTCCACCGCAGTAAATGGGTCAGGTACTGAATACCGCCTCGTTAGGTAAGAATTACTTGTTCTTAATGGCATCTCAAGTAGGAACTTGAGGTACCTGAAGAATATTCTTCTTATAGTTACTTTATTCGAATTTTTAAGTAACTTCCAGAACGGCGAAACGTAAAGAACATGGGGTAAGGCAACAGCAACAAATATTTGTGCACGCAGCGACCTATTTAGATTACGCTTGGAGGAAACCGAAGCTCCATAAGCTGACCTGATCTTCTTCTCGATGTGCTTTACAAGTAGTGCTCGTGTATGCTGAAGAGTTTCACCGATCGGCAGACCCAGGTATACAATTGACTTAGAAGGCATGACCACCTGTGACCCTAATTGGATTTCGGGTTGATAGGCATTCCAGTTGAATAACAGTACTTCACAGTTTGTCACATTAAAACCCAACCCGATTTCATCATACTCCATCTCCAAAATTTTAAAGTTAGATTCCAAAGAAGACAAAATTCTTGAAAAGTTTAGAAGGTCATCTGCAAACCCAACTAGGGACACGTCAATGCCTTTAAAAATACAGCAAGGGGCCACTTTTGACTGGGTCGTCGATATGCTGTTGTTGAACAGATCAGGTGATGATATGGCTCCCTGTTTTATACCTTTCTTCACCACAGCAAACCTACGACTTAATTTACCTGACAGTTTAATACGGACCTTGAGCCTACTATACATGTCGTTCAAGGGTTTGACAATAGCACGGTCAACTCCGGACTTTCTCAGCTCAACCATATTCTGAGAATGGATACCTGAATCAAAAGCCCGCCGTACATCATATTCACCTAGAGCTAGGCTTTCTTTCGAAATGTGGGCATCCAGTAGAACATTTGCAACTACATGCAAGGCATGGGCACATCCTAAGCCAGCTTGGAATCCAAACTGGTGGGGAGGCACTTTACAACTATCTTTAATGTCCGAAATTATGAGCTTTTCAAATAGCTTACAAAACACAGATGATACAGTAATGGGTCTATATGACGATGGTTCATGAGCAGGTTTACCCTTTTTCAAAACTGGAGTGATCACACCTAAACAGAAAATATCCGGTACAATACCATGTGTTAGTATAATTTGGTAAGCTATTGCTAAATGCTCCGATAGAACTGGACCACCATTCAGTAGATGTAGAGCACAGATTTGGTCGGCACCGGCGGATAATTTCTTCTTTAATTTTTGACAAAGGTTGGTTATTTTCGCACTAGAAATCACGAGGTAATTATGCTCTTTCGTCATAAGCTGATCGAGCTCTTCACTAAACTTTTTATTTTTCACTTCATCTGGTGGGGAGAATTCAGCAGCAAAATAATCTACCCATATTTCCTCATCTATATCACTAGCATTTTGTCACGTACTTTCTACAGGCCTGGCACGGAGCTTCCAGACCAAATTAGGGTTTTCAATGATTTTTGAGACTATTTCCCGTTTGAGGCTACTACGATGTTTTCGTAGCTCTTTCGCGAACCGCCGTTTTGTATAAACCCGCAATTCATTGACTACCCCGCTTCTTGGCCGGTCGCACTCGTGCCAAACCCCCAGCCAGAACTTGGCAGCTGCTCTTGCCTTCACAAGCTCACTGTTAGAGGCCCATCCTTTCACTCGCGACCCACGTCGGACTCTACGTAATGGGACAGCAATCCTTTCAGCTACTCTCAAGGAGTGGCAAATTTCGTAGAAATACATGTTCAGTTGCAGGCGTATCTCGCTTTCTGTTAGGCCACAATCCCACTGTAGGAGGTGTAAAGGCACTTTAATTTTCTTCAAAATTTGTTCACAATTGAGCTGGAACTGCTCACGGACTACTTTTTTCCAATCACGTGCGTTTTTAGCTAGTGTTGGCAGATAGAAGGTGGATGGAAGGGATTGTAGGATCACGAGGTTAAAATTACATTAGGATTCGAACTCTCGCCCTCTCGGACAAAGAATCCTAAATCAAGCGCATCAATCTACTCGGTTAGGAGCCCAAAGGATATATAATTAGGATAAAAAGCTCTATTAAAAGGACCAAAAAAAACTATAATAAATAGCGAGGTATCGAGGAGCAAGGTAAAGATCAAAGTTTCACCCCCCCCTTATCAATGGAATAATTACTGTTTGGTTTTATTCGGAATGCTGGTACTAATTTTCAATTGAAAAATCTTTTTTTTAATTTAATTTATACAAAAAAGAATTGACAGTTGACAGAATAGAAATAAGCACAAACTAGAAATTGAATTTTTGAATATGTATATGTATTTTACCTGTTTGAAAGCCAACTTTTAGAAAAACGGTAATTCTGAGAACAATTTAGAGAGCATTAGCTTGAATAAGTAAGTATCCTAACAGCTGGTATTGAAGCTGAAGGAGTCCTTGACATATTGGGTATATTTGGCAAAGAAAAACTCGTATTTATAAGAGCCCCAAAGTTAACATTAACTTTGTTTTGGGGACAGGGTGACTTCAAAATTATAATTGCTGCAAATGTTAAACATCATTGAATATACCTTGCAATACATTTAGGCTGTATTGTTTGACGTCAATAAGCCACTTACTGTTGACCTACTACACCAAACATACAATATTGCTTTTTGGATCTTTGGAAGACGATAACAATTGACAAAATAGATGGCTCTTATTGAATTGCTATATAATTAATAGAAAAATTCGTGAATCTAAAAGAAAGGCATTTTTCCTATGCCCGTAGATGCTTTCATCAACATTAACTTAAATTCTAATCAAATTGAGGTTGAGTGTCTCGTTTTATTTACTATGTTTTATGGCACAGATAAAAGGAATAGCATTACTACATCTACTCTTCTTGATATGTTATAAATCCTTCAGTTTACCAAAGAAATTGAAGCTTTAGAGTAATAAAACAGTGGAACTTGAACAGTAAAGAAATCTGGATCAAAGAAAACAGCAATATTATAAAGTTGGTATGTCTTTCTTATAGTCAAAT
Organism: Artemia sp. Qi Xiang Cuo; assembly: GCF_049724085.1. NCBI lineage: Eukaryota > Metazoa > Arthropoda > Branchiopoda > Anostraca > Artemiidae > Artemia > Artemia sp. Qi Xiang Cuo. The sequence goes on along the minus strand of NC_142805.1, from coordinate 73,409,259 downwards.
TTTGATGCCGTTCACTTCTGGCCTGGCTCTTTGCGAATACAACCAAATTCCTCTTGTATTTAACATAAACAGAGACAAATATTTTTTTCGTTTTGGGAATAAAAGAGTAAAATTAATTTCAAAAGGGCTTTTTTTTAACAGATTTTTTAAAGGCTTGGGTTTCAACTCATTTAAATCTAAATTTTTTTTTGGAACGTGTCTTTGTTTTTTTTTGCGATAAAAATACTGTTGGAACATACCCTTGAAAAATTTATGTCGCAAAGGCAAAACGAGAGTTCATTATTAAGGTAACTGGTATTTTTAATCTGAAGCAAAACTACACAGGATGACCATTTAACAGAGAGCTAATTGTAATGTCAATTCAAAATTAAATGATCATAAAAAACACAAAATTATTCATTTTTATCCTTAAAAATTAAAAGTAAAATGGGGAAAATTTCGGAAAATTATTACTCGCTGTCTCTGTAATAGCAAACTACTCATAGCAACAGGCTCTATGTACCGAGAGAAACGGCTGAATATTAATCCAAATTCTAAGACAAAAATTTGATAACAACAGATTCAACAGAGATTTGAATATTCATGATGATTGGAAAAACATAAGACTCATTAAGTTTAATGATACCCATTAAAAGCTTAGAGCCAGTAAAAATTTGTCCTATGTCTGAAAGAGGGAAAATGACACAAACAGGTGATCTTAATAAAAATTACACCATCATATTCAGCATATCAGATAACCCTCCTTTAGAAGATTCAAGGCCCTATACACAAAAATACAGAATTATGCATTTTTACCACAAGAAAGATCATGCATGCATGTTACTTTGTTTCTTCAATTTCTTCTCAAAGGATGACCTAATCGAAACGGTTATCTTAAAAACTCGGGAAACGGTTAATATACATTTGATGCCAAAAAAAAAAAAAATTGACCGAAATAATAAAATTCGTGACAAAGCTGTTTTAAATCATAAAGAAAAGTGGACTTACCCTTATAAAAAGTAGGAATTATTTTTAAACTCCATTTGAACGGCAATTTATTTGGAAAATTTCAACATTTTGACGCTCTTGAAAACCCAAACTCTGCTTCAAATTTTGCTTAAAATTTTGACATCTTTCAATCCAAAACAGCTAGTTACTCTTCCCTTTCTAAAACAGCAACATGTTCATAAAAATGAATTACAGATCAGTTTCCTATAATTTTTCGGTACGATAAAATAATGCGGTATTGGGCATTAAGTGCTACCTAATAATCGAGCTACGCACTAGTACTACCTGGATTTTGTTGGGGTGATATGACAAAATGGGCTAAAACTTAACCGACTACTAAGTAATCGGCCATTTCTGCTCTGTCTTTGGGTATTATTATTGTGTTTCAAAAAGTATGTGATGCACGCAAACAACTTTTGCTCAGAGAAGGAAAGACCCTTCCTTGGCACACTAGTGCTACCTGGGTTTTGTTTAGGTGATATAAGAAAATGGGTTAAAATTTACCAACAGCTAAATAATCTTCAATTGAGTATAGGACTTTTTGCTACTGTATATTAACTATAGAGTATCGTGGACAAACTAGGCAGACGATTCAATATAAAGAGATTCAGCGTGCTTAGCCAGAGTGGAGTCAGAAGTACAAAGTTGTTAACTAGTGAAAACCCATTTGGCAATAGTATAGAAAAAAAAAGTTTTGGTTCGAGAATGATTATATTTTAAATTAATCCTTACTTTGATTGTTATTTTCTCAGTATAAAATTCATATCTAAAATCACCCTGTTGTCACTGTGTCCCTGTTGTCACATCACCCAAGTTTCTAAGGTATACCACGACAGGTTTCATACCAGCTGTTCCTTAGATATTGCTGCTGTATCCGTTTGACAACCGTCCCTGCATGTAATAGGACCAAACACGCCCCTTTTCCCAGTCAACTCGCATCTTGCATGTAAACAATGAGTCAATTATAGAAATTACAACGCTTGTCCCAGGGACTACTGAGGATTTTTAATATCCCAGGATGCATAGTTATTTAGCCTTTTTGACTTATTTGAAGAAGAAGGTGATCCCAAAATTTGAATCAGCTATCTTTGGGAGAGGACGTCTAAAAATGGAATGAAAGAGAAAGTGGTTGCCTTTAGATCACATTTTAGCATCTATGCCAACTAGTCTTCTCAGTTTATACCCTTAACCGTTCTTGAGATATTGCAGATATATGCCTCCTTTTCCTAATGATAAATCCTGCATTTAAAAAATGGCAAACTACATTATTTACAACCCTAGGGAATGGTGGGGGGCATTGCAATGTTATCCATAATTGAAATTGCAAATTTAAACGTACAACAGTACTATTGAGAGGCCCGTACCTTAAAGTATATCTTGGTTAGGCCTGGATATGATTGGGAAAGCAATCAGAAATTAAATAAAAAAAAGAGATTTTTAACTGAAAGCAAGGAACAGATTCGAAAACTGCTCATGACTTTCGTTAAGAACCTTTTCTATTTGTTTACTAAATTTCATGAAACTGTAAGGTTTTACGAATGCAATACTTTTGGCAATACTGTTCGGATTTTGATGGGTAATCGAACAGTTCGTGGTAATGATCTGTAACTTACTTACCGTGACCTGGCTCAATAGTAACCAAAACCCTTAAAAAACAGAATTTTGATACCAACAGATGTATCAAAAGAACTGACTTACTATGCTGATTCCAAATATATTAGTTTCATTAAATTTAGTCATACCCATTAAAAGCTACGGGTGTGAGAAAATTTGTCTGATTTTCGGAAAAAGGGGGAGAGACCCCCTTGAAGTCATATACTTTTAATGAAAAACACACCATCAGATTCAGCGTATCAAAGAACCTTACTGTAGATGTTTCAAGCTCATATTTGAAAAAATGTGTAATTTTGCAATTTTTTCCAGAAGAAAAATCTCAGATGCCTGTTTCTTTGGCTTTTTGTTTTGTTTTTTTTCCCCGGGGGTGGTCATATTGAAAGTGAACGTCTAAAACGTAAGGATAGGACTCATTCTAATGGAAATAAAAAGTTTTTGTGCCCTTTTTGAGACTATAAAAATGAGATGGCAACTAGGCCCCTTCCCACGTTACTTTTTTCCCAAAATCATCCGAACAAAATTTGGAGATAGCTATTTTATTCAAAATAGTTGAAAGGCCCAATAACTGTCTTTTGAGATAAAATGACCCCCTACAGCCCCTGGAAGTAGGTTTTTAAGTTATAAAAAATGCCCTTTGTTTTATTTGTTATTGGGAAGTGTGCATACCTTTTTTGGCTGGGGAGGGGAGGACGAATTTTCTGCCGGGAGAATTTTCAATGGAGAGTATAGTTTCCAGGGGATGAAATTTTAAAAAGAAATTTTAAACTGGATGAATTTGCCAGAATTCATATGCGAAATTTCTTTATGTGTCTTGCTATCTCTTTGCCTATTCAATTTTCGCGTCGAAATGTTAAGGGTAATTGTCTGGGATGAATTTATGGCAAGAATGAATTGCCCAGAGGATATTTCTACGGGGAATGAGATTTCTCCATATAGGTTGAGCCAGGTATCCTGACATTATTTAAAAAAAAATCAGAAAAAAAACCATCTTTTTCAACTGATTTAAGTTCTGATGTTTATCATTACTTTAAGTTGAGTTTGCTTGTTTCATTTTCATTATTTAACGAAGCTCAGAGACAAACAATTTTCTAAAGAAAATTAAAAAAGTATGTCAAATAAATTAAAAGTATTTAAAAATGAAAAATTGTAAGTAGCAACAAAAAATACACGAAAAAATAGCCTACTTACAAAAACTATTTTTGCTCCAACCAAATCAGATAGAAAAAATGTTTGTGGAAAACTGGTTAGGGTTTACTCAGTCACAAACTAGAAGTTATATTTTCCTTATTATGGATCGCTTTCTATTTATGGCAGCCAAAAATGGGGCACCAAATATATTCCCATGGTTTTCCCCGATACTGCTTTCTTTCCTTTGGTTTCTTTGAAATTACTTTATAGTCCCAAACTTCCAGGGGGGGCAAGCCCCCCTACTTTGTCGGGTCGTTGCCCATGGTTAAACATGCCTGTCAACCCTCTCGAACCTTTAACTTTAAAAACCTAATTCGTTTTGGAGAGGCTCAGAATCTAAGATTTTCCCTCTTTCTAATGATAAATCAAGCCTGTATCAAATAGACAACTTTCACAATTTGTAATCTTTATTCTGGGGCCGTGAGGAGGAGGGGAGGGGCACTAAATCTCTAAAAGCAACACTAATTTCATAACAATAAAAATTTCTAAATTTTGACTAGTGTTGAGCGGAGAAAATCGAGAACGGACGTGGAAGGAGGAAGGTGGCTGATCACCCTCCAATATCTCATCAACGTCTCCTCAGTTTATCTTGAAAGTTTCAACTTAATATCCTGAGCCGTTCCTTACATATTGCTGATATTCTCTATTCACAACCAACAAGCACACAGTGTTTTGATTTTGTTCAGCCTCCCTCTCAACGGTTTTAGGCGTTTAACCCCAGAAAAATTCTCCCCCGGAAAATACCCCCCCTGGAAGATACCCCTTTTCCCCCGGAAAATATCCCTGCGGAAAAGACCCCCAGCTAAACCCCCCCCCCCTCCTCGAAAAATATTCCCCAGGAAAATATCCGACGTGAAAAATAACCCCTGGAAAATACCCTCCCCCCCCCGTGGAAAATAAGGCTTTCCAAATTTGAGAATTTTATTTGAGTTTTTTTCCCCGTAGGGGAAAGAAGTTTTGGTACTTGTGTATTATGGGCATTTCACTCAAGTTTACGCTGTGTAAAACTCGAGAACAAACTGATTTCTCCGTTATTTTTTTTCAGCTTAGTGCGAGACCAGACCAAGACAAGTAACAGAATATATGGAAATAAACAAAATATATCCATAAATATTTCTCACAACTCTTTTTTTTAAAACAATAAAAAATTTTAGCGCAAGCGAGACGTTGAGGAGGAGACAGTCCCTTTCTAATTAGGAAAAATTTCTGTTTGTTTTGAATTTCAATGTCACTCTTTACTTTAAGTAACAAAAACTTGTTTTTTCATTTAATTTTTGAACGTATATGAAACCACCGTACCTACCCCCACCTAAACATTGACTCGGCCCCTCCCTCATTTTAGCTGATACGTAAACACATATCGCCAAACATAGCCTAATTGCATTACAAATAAAGCGAATCAACTTGATTGAATCCAGTACTGCCTCCGTGTGCCATTACTTCTTTTACAACTGGAGAATCTAAAATATAGCTATTCATACTTTTATACTGGAACCTCCGCGGTAGGGTTCTCTGAAATGATGTATCTGATAAATATATTTTCAGTAAGATCTTGTGCTTTTTTTTTGGGGGGGGGTTCCCTTTTTCAAAAATGAAGATCATTTCTCAGATTTTTGGTTTTGGGTGTGGAACAATAAAATGAAATAATTTCATATATCTTGAATCAGTATAAAAGCCAATATTGCCGGTATAGTAATTAAGAAATATTGAAAAAAATTTCCAACTCCTAGTATTCCAGTTTCGACGTTGTATACAGAACGTGACCATTTTTAAACGATCTTTTAAAATACATTTCTCTTATTGAAATGGAACTTATAACAGAAAATATTCTCAGCCTTCGTCTGCCAAAGAAAACGTTAAAACGGTACACCTTAGGGGGAATAAGCTAATTGACGCCAGAAGTTTCTAAACTCAAGGAAACAGAGTTAGTTATTAAGCTGAATATACCCATTTATTCCCAAATGACTATCACTAGCTTTTTAGATTTCAAGATCGGCTTTTTATTTAAAAATTTGAAATAACCATAAATTTCTTTTCGCAATTAACTTTTGCTTTTAGGACGAACCAAAATATTAGTTACCATTCCTGATTCAATTTTATATGGCAATTTTTTTCACTAGAAAGCTTTTTTCTGAAAAGTGGTTTTTAATATTTGGTTATTATGTGCTATTGAGTGTATTACACAAAATCTGGTACTTGTGTATTATAAGCCCTTCGCTCAAGTTTATTATTTGTAAGACTCTAAAACAAATTGATGTTTTCGTTAACTTAGGAGCAAATTTGGGCTATAGATTTGCAAATTAGATGGGGGGGGAGGGGGCAAAGTAAAACGGGTACGCATGCAAAATGTGTTTGGTGCTATTATTATGTATTAATTAACTAAGAATTTTTTTCTGACTTCAAACTGTCCAAATACTTTACCCCCCTCCTTTATGTGCAAATCTATAGCCCAAATTATGTATTTTCCATCTACACTGTCACTTGTCTTTGTCTTTGTCTCGCGCTAAGCTGAAAGAAACTAACGAACCGAAAAACTGTGATTTATTTCCCTAAGGCCTGAAAAACTAAAGTTTAAACCTTTGTCACGGAGTGAGCAACACCTCACAAGCCTGTTTTTTAATGATGGCTTTGAGATTTCGATGCGGTCTTTCTTTCGTGAGTACCCAGATTCTACACAAGTACTGAAAAAACTTCCGTTACTTTTCACTCGAATTCACTTTTCATACATTATTTTCTGAGGAAAATATCCTCAGAAAATACATTTTCACTGAAGAAAATTTATTCCCAAAATTTTACTACCCACTGAATATTCCCCCAGACGACTCCATCTCCTTCTAGAAAACGTCCCAAGAAAGTTGGTCTTTATTTCCCAATAGCAAAGACTATCTGTAAGAAATAGAATGATAATTCAACTTACAAAGGCACTTGATCTTCCGAAATCGTCTGAAGATTTTGTAGTTAGAGAGAGAGGGAGATATATCAAAAGGTACAATTTAATGCCGACAAATCCTAGGTCAGATTGAACCAACATATATATATAAAATTGGTTCTAAAATAGAGCCGAGAGCAGGATGATGGTTAAAGTATAATCCCAAGGGCGATAACGAGGATGTTTTTTTTTTGGGGGGGGGGATTGCAACAGAAACAAAAAAAAAATAAGTGTAAAATTTAAATATAATCCCGTATGATTTATGGGGACATTTCTGGTGTACAATGTTGCTATGAAACTAAAGAGTAACACTAAACTCCAAAATGAGCAGAATTTTTTCCTGGTGTCTTGTTTTCTTTGAGATTTTGCCATGTATATGTCAACGACAGCAGTCCAGGGGAGGCTTTCGGGACTAAGGCTAGTCGTTGGAAAGGGTTCCATCCCAGGCATGGTCGAACAACCGAAAAACAATAAGAAAATAAATAAAAAAAACAATTTTTTCAACTGAAAGTAAGGAACAACCTCAAAACTTAAAAAGACCAAAAATTATTTTCGTATATGATTGGGTTTACCTCCTAGTCATTGGTAGGAACCCACTGTTGACTCCGGTACGCTGTTAGTGCATGCGCACTGAATATGAGCATGACAATGTTATTGATCTACGAAGGGGACTAGATTTGTGGGGAATCGATTTGCATAATCGATGGGGAATTCTGATGTATCATGAGGGGATTAAGAAACAATATTGCTTCTCTACTTTAGTGTCAGAGATCAATTAATATTCTATATTTAAATATGGCTGCTCTGGTCTTTATTGTCAGAGATAAATTAATTTTCTTTCGAAACCTTAATAATGTAACTAGGAACACCTTAGATTTTTCAGAAATTCAAACGAGATACAAGACAGTTTGAATATTTTGAACGCGAGAAATGGTTTCCTGGGAATTTTAAATGTGACATCGCAAAAGGATGCCAGAACAAAATGAAAACTCTGAAATTACTTTTAGGGGCTTATTTGGGCGAGAACAAATTAATCATAATTTTAGGGATTTTTTGGGTGAAACAGTTTGAGACATTTAAGAGGATGATTTGGGGTGAAACTCTGTGGTCGTTATAATACACAAGTTCCATTTGAAAAGTGTTGTAAGGTCCCCTATCCCAACCTCCAAGGGCCCCCTCCAACTTTTTGGCCCCTCCCCATTTTTTACACTTTTTTTGCGCGCTTGAGACACAGAAGGGCTCCCCTCCAACTTTTTGGCCCCCCGCCCCATTTTTTTAATACTTTTTTAGTACTTTTATGCACGCTTGAGACACAGAAGTGCTCAACCCTCCCCCAATCTTTTTTGCCCCCCCCCTCCACATTTTTTTAATATATTTTTTTTTCGCGCTTGAGACACAGGAGGCCCTCCTCTCTCCAACATTATGGGACACCTCCATTGTTTTGAATTTTTTTATTTTTTTTTAACATGGTATTTTTTCAACTTTTTTTTATTATTATTTTTTAACATGATATATTTCTTAGTTTTTTTTCTACATGTCCTCATATGACATGAAACATACTTAAAACATAAAAAACTCACATTTGATGTTTGCACTAGTTATAAGAAGTAAAATTGTTCTTTCATACCATTAACAAATTTCTTCTGATAGGAACAAATTTTACATCAACGATGACAAATTTTTTCATTATGATCATTTTTTCTGTCAGCAGTATCAATATTACATTAACACTGACAAATTTTATCTTGCAAAGATCAAAACATTTACATATTAAGAGCAAACTTTAACCTAACACACTAAAATTTTTCCTTGAAGTATTAATAATTTTGCTTAATAATGGCAAACTTCCACTTAAATCTATCGAATTTTTTTTAGTAGTATAATTTTTTTCAGTTCTTCATAAAAAGGTTTCTGTCAAAAGTAGCAAGTTTTCCTTAACACTAACAAATTTTTTCATCAAAGTAACAATTTTTTCCTTAACACTAACAGAGTTTTAGTTACAACTATCAAATTCTCTTAGAAGTAACAATTTTTTTGTTTAGGATAGCAAGTTTTCTGTCAGAAGTAGCAAGTTTTTCTTTCACACTAACAACTTTTCTCTTCAAAATAAAAACTGTTTCATTAACACTATCAAAATTTTATTTAATACTATTGAATTTTTAACAATTCTTTCGTTTATGATAACAAGTTTTCTGTCAGAAGTAGGAGGTTAACAACTTTTTCGTGTATGATAATGAGTTTACTGTCAAAGACACCATATTTTTCTGGAAGTAACTCTAACAAATTTTTTCATCGAAGTAACAATTTTTTGACAGTGAGAACAATTTTAATGTTAGAATTAGCAAGTTTTCTGTCATAGAGACTGAATGTATCTTTGAAGTAACAATAAATTTCGTTTATGATAACGAGTTTTCTGCTAGAATTAGTTTTCCAATACTAAAAAATTTTCTCTTTGAGGTAGAAAAATTTTCCTTAATACTAACAAACTTGTACCTAATTATACCAAATCTCTCTGAGAAGTAACAATTTTTCGTCAGTGATGAAAAGTTTACTATAAGAAATGGCCACTTTTTTGTAAGAAGTATCAAGTTTTCTTCAAAGATACCTAATTTTTCTTAGAAGTAACAAGTTTTCCTTCTGATAATAAGTTTTCTGTCAAAGATACCATATTTTTCTTTGAAATAAAACTAAAAAATTTTCTCATGGAAGTAAGGATTTTTCGACAATTATAACAAGTTTCCTATTAGAAGTATCAAGTTTTCTTTCATTATAAAAAATTTTCTCGAAGTAACAACTTTTTCCTCAATACTAACATACTTCTACTTAAAACTATCAAATATTTCTTAGAAGTAATAACTTTTTCGCCAGTGATTACAAGTTTTCTGTAAAAAGTATCAAGTCCCATGGCAAAGATACAAGATTTCTCTTAGAAATAACAATTTCTTCGTTTATGATAACAAGTTTTCTGTTAGAAGTAGCAATTTTTCTTTAACACAAAAAAATTTTCTCCTCGAAGCAACTACTTTTACCTTAATACAAACAAACTTACTTAACAATATCAAATTTCTTTTAAAAGTAACAATTTTTCTACAGTGATAACAAGTTTTTTGTAAGAAGTAGCAAATTTTTTAGTGTTAAGGAAAAATTGTTACTTCTAACAGAAAACTTGTTATCATAAACGAAGATATTGTTATTTCTAAGAAAAAATTGTTCTCTTTGACAGAAAACTAGCTAATTTTAACAGAAAACTTGTTATACCTGACAAAAAATTGTTGATTCAATGAGAAACTGTGTTAGTGTTGAGGATAACTTGCCGCGTCCGAGAAAAAACTTTATCATTGTCGACAAAGTTGTTATTTCTGAGAAAAATATGGTATATATGAAAAACAAATTGTTACTTCTAACAGATTATTTTTTATCACTTACGGAAAAACTGTTCCTTCTAAGAGAAATTGATCATCTTTGACGTAAAACTTTGTGTTATTATAGAAAATTTGCTACAGTTAAGTAAGACCTATTAATTTTCAAAGACATATGATAGAACTAAGTACAAGATTGTTATTTTTGAGAAAAAGTGGTTACTTCAAAGAGAAAATCTGTTAGTTTGAAAGGAATACTTGCTACTTCTTACAGAATACTTGTTATCATAAAGGAAAAAATTGTTGCTTCTAAGAAAAATCCGGTATATTTGGCAGAAAGCTTGTTATCGCGGACGAAAAAATTGTTACTCCTAAAAGAAATTTGATAGTACTGAGTAAATGTTTGTTGGTATTGCAGAAAAAGTTGTTAGCTCGAAGAGAAAATTTGTTAGTGTGAAAGGAAAACTTGCTACTTCTGACAGAAAACTTGCTATCATAAACGAAAAAATTGTTACTTCTAAGAGTAAATTACTAAAATTTAGTAATTTTGACAGAAAACTTGTTAGTTCTAACAAAAAATTTGTTATCACTGACGAAAAATTGTTACTTCTAAGAGAAATTTGATAGTTGTAACTAAAACTCTGTTAGTGTTAAGGAAAACAATTTTTGTCTGATGAAAAAATTTGTTAGTGTTATGGAAAACTTGCTGCTTTTGACAGAAACCTTTTATTATGAACTTAAAAAAATTATATTTTTACGAAAAATTTGATAGTTTTAAGTAGAATTGTATTAGTTTTGAGGGAAATGTTGGTGCGTCGGAGCGAAAATATGTTCGTGCTGAGAAAAACTTAGTACTTCTTACGGAAAAGTTGTTATCATAAACGAAAAAATTTTATTTCTAAGAAAAATTTTACATTTTTGAAAGAAAACCTGCTACTTCTTACAGAAAACTTGTTATCACTGACGAAAAATTGTTATTTCTAAGACAAAATTGGATAGTGTTAAGTAAAAGTTTGTTAGCATTACGGTAAAAGTTGTTACTTCGAGGAGAAAATTTTTTAGTGTTAAGATTAAATGCTACTTCTAACATTAACGAACAAATTGTTATTTCTAAGAAAAATTTGGTAGTTTTAAGTAGAAGTTTGTTAGTATTGAGGAAAAAGCTGTTACTTCGAAGAGAAAATTTCTTATAGTGAAGGAAAACTTGATACTTCTGACAGAAAACTTGTTATCATAAACGTAAAAATTGTTACTTCTAAGAAAAATTCAGAATCTTTGGTGGAAAACTTGCTACTTCTTACAGAAAACTTGTTATCACTTACGAAAAATTGTTACTTCTAAGAGAATTTGATAGTTTTAACTAAAACTCTGTTATTGTTATGGAAAAAATTGCTACTTTTATGAGAAAATTTGTTAGTGTTAAGGGAAATTTATTACTTTCGACAGAAAACTTTTCATCATGAACGCAAAAAATTATACCTCTAAAAAAAATTTTATAGTGTTAAGTAGAAGTTTGTTAGTATTAAGAAAAATGCTGTTAGTTCGAAGAGAATATTTGATATTGTTAAGGATAACTTGCCACTTCTTGAAAAAAAATTTTTATCATAAACGAAAAAATTGTTACCTCTAAGAAAAATCTGGTATCTTTGGCAGAAAACTTGCTACTTCTTACAGAAAACTTGTTATCACTGACGAAAAATTGTTACTTCTAAGGGAAATTTGATAGTATTAAGTAAAAGCTTGTTTGTATTAAGGTAAAAGTTGTTACTTCAAGGAAAAAAATTTTTTAGTGTTAAGGAAAAATTGCTACTTCTAACAGAAAACTTGTTATCATAAACGAAGAAATTGTTATTTTTAAGAAAAATTTGGTATCTTTGACAGGGAACTTGCTACTTCTTACAGAAAACTTGTTATCACTCACGAAAAAAAATTTTACTTCTAAGAGATATTTGATAATTTCTAAGTAGAAGTGTGTTAGTATTGAGGAAAAACTTCAAAGAGAAAATTTGTTATAGTGAAGGAAAAATTGATACTTTTGACAGAAAAACTTTTTATAACTCTCAAAAAATTGTAACATTGATGAACAAATTTGTTAGTGTTACTTCAAAGAAATATATAGTATATTTGAAAGAAAACTTATATTATCATAGATGAAATAGTTGTTACTTGTAATAAAAATTCGGCATCTTTGACATAAAACTTACTAATTTTTACAGAAAACTTGCTAGTTCTTACAAAAAATTATTTATCAATGGCGAAAAATGTTTACTTCTAGGAAAAATTTGATAGTCTGAAGCGAGAGTCTGTTAGTATTAGTGTAAAAGTTCTTACATTAAAGAGAACATATTTTAGTGTTAAAGATAATTTGCTCCTTATTACATAAAAATTTTTATCATAAATAAAAAATTATTACTTCTACAAAAAATTTGGTGTTGTTGACAGAAAATTTGCTAGTTCTAAAGGTAAACTTTTTATCACTGTCAAAAAATTTTTACTTCGATGAGAAAATTTTTTAGTGTTACTTCCAAGAAAAATATGGTATTTCTGACCAAAAAATTATTATCATAGGCGAAACAGTTGTTAACTTTCTACTTCTGATAGAAATCTTGTTATCGTAAACGAAAAAATTGTTACGTCTAAGAGATACTTGATAGTATTATGTAAACATTTGGTATTATTAAGGATAAAGTTCTTATGTTGAAGAGAAAATTTGCCATTTTGAAAAGAAAATTTGCTACTTCTGACTGAAAACTTGCTATCCTAAACGAAAAAATCCATGACAGAAAGGTATCTTTGACAGAAAGTTTGTTAGTTCTAACAAAAAATCTTTTATCACTGACGAAAAATTGTTACTTCAAAGAGAATTTGATAGTGTAACTAAAACTCTGTTATTTTTAAGGAAAAAATTGTTACTTTGATAAGTAGATTATTTGTTGTTAAGGAAAACTAGCTACTTTTGACATAAAAATTTTTATAATGAACATGAAAAAAATTATACTTCTAAGAAAAATTTTACAAATTAAATTATAAGTTTGTTAGTATTAATAATAATTGTTGATACTTTGAAGGGAAATTATAGTGTGTTAAGTTGAAGCTTTCTAGGATTAAGGGAAAATTTTTATAATTACAATATAAGATTTGGCAGTGTTAATCTAATATTGCTACTGTTGAAAGAAAACTTGTTATAATAATGAAAAAAATTTTTATCTTTGATTAAAAACTTGGTGCTATTAGAAGAAATTTGTTACTGCTAAGAAAAAAAACGGTTACTTCTTACAAATTGTGCAAATATTGAAATTGAATTTCTTATGTTTTAAGTATCTTTCATGTCATTCGATGACATTTAGAAAAAAAATTGAAAAATGTATCATGTTAAAAAAATAGTGATAAAATAGTTGTAAAAAATACAAAGTTAAAAAAAAAGTAAAAAAAAATGGAGGGGTCCCATAAAGTTGGAGGGAGGGGGGCCCTCCTTTGTCTCAAGCGTGAAAAAAAGTATTAAAAAATTTGGGGGTTGGGCCAAAAAAGGTTGGGGGAGGGGTGAGCCCATCTGTGTCTCAAGCGCGCAAAAAAAAGAATAAAAAAAAAGTATTAAAAATGGGGGGGGGCCAAAAAGTTGGGGGGAGGGGGCCCTTAGTGGGGGCCTTTCTGTGTCTCAAGCGCGCAAAAAAAGTGTAAAAAATGGGGGGGGGCAAAAAAGTTGTGGGGGTCCTTAGGGGTTTGGGTAGGGGACCTTACAACACTGTTCAAATGGAACTTGTGTATTATAACGACCACAGTGTTTCACCCCAAATCATCCTCTGAAATGTCTCAAACTATTTCACCCAAAAAATCCCTAGAATATTGATTAATTTGTTTTCGCCCAAATAATCCCCTAAAAGTAATTTCTGAATTTTTCTTTTGTTTTGGCATCCTTTTGCGATTTCACATTTAAAATTCCCAGGAAACCATATCCCGCGTTAAACATATTCAAACTGTCCTGTATCTCGTTTGAATTTCTGAAAAAATCTAAGGTGTTCCTAGTTACACTATTAAGGTTTCGAAAGAATATTAATTTATCTCTGACACTACAGACCAGAGAAGCCATATTTAAAAATAAAATATAAATTTATCTCTGACACTAAAGTAGAGAAGCCATACTGTTTCTTAATCCCCTTATGATACATTAGATTTTCCCATTGAGTATGACAATCGATTTTCCTGAACTCTAGTGCATTTTGTGGATAAATAAAATTGTCATGCTCATATTCAGTGCGTCTGTGCTAACTTTGTACCTGAATCAATAATGGGTTCCTACTGTCATTACTTCGCTCTTAAAACTAAAGTTTTTTTTTACTTTCATCAGAGCTATTCATTCTAATTAACAGCCTTTGTGATTAATGGATCATTCTTAAAGAGATAGATAAAAATTTGAACCTTAGCGTAAAAAGCGAGGTATTGACTAGGGGGTGAACCCCCTAATATATGTAATAAAAATATACGAATATAGAAGTTCGTTACGTAAGTTACATCAGATCAAAATTTCGAGAAAGCCATTTAGCGAAAAAATAACTAAGATTAAAATACAAATTTTGTTTTAATTGTTCGTGTGCAGTGAGCCAAAATCAAAGCTGTATTAATATAAAAGTGTTACGAAATTAAACAAAAAAAATGTTGACTAGATCAACTGAAAGTAAGTGACATTAAAACTTAAAACTAACAGAAATTATTCCGTATATGACAGGGGCTGTCCCCTCTTCAACGCCTCGCTCTTTACACTAAAGTCGTTTATTGTTTAAAAAAATAAAGTTATAAGACAGATTAAAACTTTATCGTAAATATCGAGGCTTTTAGGAGGGGACCGCCCCTTTCATATACGGCCTATGTTGTGTTCTTTCTAAGTTTTAATGTGGCTCCTAACTTTCAGTTAAAAAAAATTCTTTTTTTAAATTTAATTTATCTCTATAAAATAGAGAATTTGAAGCTTTTATTCAAATTCGAAAGTGAGTCTTTAGTCTCAATATTATCAAGAGTACTTTGCTTCAAACTTGTCGACAAAATAATCATGATGTGTCCTTTTTAAATCCAAAGGGACAGTCAATCAATGAACTGAGTTCATTGTAAACTGTGCCAGCGTTTTCAGTAAATTGCTAGTATTCTGTAATCCTACAAACATAGGAAAATATCACTGGTTGATTTATTTGCGAGAGTTTGATTGATATATGTTAAATAGGCTTTGAAGTAATAATTTTTGTTAGCTTTAAGTTTCAACTTTGCTCTTTCCTTCCCTCGGGAAAACTTAGTTTTTTAAAAATTAATCTGCTCGTTTTTTATGGAAATCTAATGTAGAAACAACACTGCCATGATCTTTTTTATTATATAAAAAAATTTATGTTAGTTTTAAATTTAAATGTTGCTCTTTATTTTCAGTTGAAAACTTATTTTTCCTATATAATTTCTAATCACCTCCAATTTAGGAGAGACAAGACACCTCAACCCTGAACGAAGCTGAACGAAGAAGCCGTACAAAAAATTGAGCAAAAACAAAGTTAAGAGTGAAAAAAAAAATCAAAACATAGTTTTTTTTCTTGTTATAAATTAAATATAAAATTTTTTTTAAATGAAAGTAAGGAGCAACATTAAAAAATAAAAAGAAAAGAAATTTTTATGTATACGAAAAAGCGTGCCCCCTCCTCAACCCCTAACTCTTTACGCTAATCAATGAAATGACAAGGAGGGCGCAACCTTCATGTGCGAAACAAGAAAAAAAACTTGTTTTGTTTTATTTAACTCCCAATCATTTTTAAATGATACCAGGAAATCCAGCCCCACCTCAACGGAGAAAGCCTTTCCCCACGGAAATATCCTCTAGGTAATTCATTCCCGGTAAAAGCTTACCCAAGCTAATTACTCTTAATCATTCTGCGTGTAAAATTGAGACGGAAAAGAGAAAGCAAGACATGTAAAAATAATTTTGTATTAGAATTCTGGCAAATTCCCGCAGTTTATAATTTCCCCTAACAAGTTCACTCCTTAGAAACTTTCCTCCCTATGGAAAATTTCCACTTGGAAAATTCCCGGCAAAAAATGTGTCCCCCCCCACCAGAAAATGTATGCAGGCATCCCAAAAACAAATACTATGCGTAAACAATGGGCAAGTTTTATAACTTAAAGACCTTTTGCCTGTGGTTGTGGGAAAGGGGGGTCATGTTATACCCAACGGCAAAGTTATTGCGTCTTTCAACTATGATAAACAGAAAGGCTGTCTCCAATTTCTTATCAAACTATTTAGGGAAAAATAAGGGCCGAGGAGGGGGCCTAGTTGCCCTCCAGTTTTCGGTCAATTAAAAATGGCACCCTGAGCCCTCTTCAGATAGTCTAGGACAACTGGGTTGATACAATTGCCCTTCGGGAAAACTAAGATATAAACACGCATCCGTGATCTTTCTTCTGGCAAAAAATTCAAGATTCCACATTTCGTGGATAGGAGCTTGAAATTAATGCTGTTAATTTCTCTACCACGCTGGATATGATGGTGGGATTTTCATTAAGATAACTTAATTTTTAGGGGGTGTTTCTTCTTTTTTTCTAAAATAAGGAAAATTTTTCAGTCTTGATACCTTTGATAGACAGGAATGAACGCAATAAAAGTTATAAACTGTAAATCAGTATAAAAATTAAATTCTTTTGATATATCTATTGGTAACAAAATTCTGTTTTTTAGAGTTTCGGTTGCTATTAAACGCGGCAGCTCCGGTATTCTTTAAGTTTACTTTAATTTTTTGTTTAAAAATACTAAATGTAAATTTAGTAGTACTTAAGAAAGTAGCTCAAGGCGAGTAGCAGATATTTGTGGCATATTTGGCTAGCTCAATAGAATTGAGCTTTTAGGCCTTGGGAGTTATTTCACCTAACCCTAAATATAAAAGCCATTCATTACTTAGAAATTAATCTAGATTTCAAAAAAAATATCATTCCTTGTGTAGGCATGGGCGTAGGGAGGGGAGCCAGGGGGGGCAGCTGCCCCCCCTAGACCTTCAAATTTACATTAGACATGGCTGAAAAAGCAGATGGTTGGAAAAGCAGTTGATAAAAGACCCTCCATCACACTATCAACTGCCCCCCCTAGACAATATGCTGCCTACGCTCATGTGTGTAGGTATGATAATGGTATTATAAACTAAGTTTGTTTTCATTTTAAATATTTTGTAAATAATTACCTGAATTCTCCTACAGAATGATTTTCATCTGTCTTTCTTCCTCTTTTGATGAAAAAATTTTACGTATAGAGAGACAACTACGATGGAATTACTAAGGAAATAATTTTAAATAAGTAAGTACAAGAATAAGTAGTCTAATCCTTCTTTTCATATACAACTTTGAGTGGTTCCACAACCTCAAGCCTACACTTTCAGAACCAATTTACCCCCTGAGGAAAATAAACCCCCCGCCCCCCCCCCCACGAAAAATACCCTACGGAGAATACCACACTCCCATGGAAAATACCTTCCGCCGAAAATACAACCCTGGAAAATACCCCCCCCCCCTTCCGAAAATATCCATCCTGTGGGAAATACCCATTGCGTAAGATAACCCCAATAAAACACACCCTCCCTCGTCAAAAATAAGGCTTTCCAAATTTGAGAATGTTATTTCAGTTTTGTTTTTTAATTTCTTTAGGGGGGGGGAGGTCGTTCGGGAATTGTGGGGTCTGGGGACCTCACTCAAGTTTACGTTGTGTAAAACTCGAGAACAAACCAGGGGGTTTGGTAGCTAGGTTAGGTTAGGCTAGATTTGGTTACGTATTTAACATATGCTATGCTTTACCCCCACCCCTCCCCTAATATGCAAATGCATAGCCCAAATTCGTTTCTGAAATATTATATTTTCGTCCCATTTTGTTTTATTTAATTAGCATTAAAGACACTCCACTTCTCGCGTTTGTACCTAGATTCAACACAAGTACCGTTGTTTCTGATGAAAAAGAAAGCACAAACTTGACAGCTGACAGTTAAAATTCGTGATTTGTAGGTCGCACAAGATATCTTCAAAATTAGCTGTTTATATTTTTCCTATCTTTGTAGAATTCCAAAACTAAAGCTTTATTGAAAACACAAAAATTCCCCCCCCCCACCCCTAAACAAATTAATTCTCAAATATTGTCTCCCTACTGAAAATTCCCCAGAAAATCCACCCCTGCAGAAAACTTTCTTCGAATAATATCCGTGTGTTTTCCAATAACAAATCCTATCTGTTAGCAGTGGACAAATTACAAACTTAAAAAGGCCCTTAAACTTCTACAATAGAATCCTCTGAGTATTCTGCAGTTAGGGAGGAAGGGGTATATCTCAAATGGTGTATTTTAATGCCAAAACATCATAGTTCTAATTGAACCATCATATAAATACAGAATTAGTTCTAAGTTAAAGACACGGGGATTGCGGAAGTAAAAAACAATGTATAATCACCAGGGCTATAACCACAATTTTTATTTATTTTATTTTTTTTGGGGCGGGGAATATATTTTGTTTGAGGAGGGGACAAAAAAACTTTAAAAAAGTATCTGGGTTGATTTTTGGTCTGCTTTCTGGGAATATTTCTGGTCTACGCTGTTATCATGAAATTAGAGTATCATTAAATCCCAAAATGAGCAGGATCTATTACATATGGAAGGGGAACTATCCTTCGTCATCCGCAACTCCACCCTATGATCACTGATCCTCCGGAGGGTGCTGATTAGATCAGAAATTGAGAGCTCTAGTCCAGGGGCGGATCTAGAGCAAAATCTTGGTGGGAGGGGTGGGGCAATGTGACAAGGTTGCCAATGATCAAAATCTTTGGGGGGGGCAATTTGACAAAGGGGCCAGTAACTGAGCAAATATACAAGTTTCTTATAAAGGAAGAGTGAAAAAAGAAAAAAAGAGAAAAGAGGACGCCAAAAAATCGTGGGGGGGGGGCGGTGGTTGACTTTTCAACAAAACTTTTACACGGGGGGAAGTTTGCCTGAGTTCATATGCAAAATTTACTCATTCACCTCATGAGAAATAATCCATGAAGAACTATCATCAGTAATAATTCTCTGCTGTGAAATTTTCCACACAAGAAACTTCCTGTTGGAGGACAAGGACCTTTGAAAAATTTTCAATATAGAGAGATGATTTTTGGTATAAATTAAAAAACGATCATAAATAAAGTTAAAAACAAGAATTTTTTTGAGTTAAATTCTGTTCAGAAGAATTTTTCGTCCAGAATAGTGAACAAGATTTTTTTTTTGGGGGAGGGGGGGTATGGGCATTTGCAGTGAGCTTGAATTTTTACGAGGTAAAATTCATGGGGGTACTATCTTACGCGTGGGAACTTTCCTTGGGGGAGTCCTTGGGGAAATTGAAATGAATGGGGAGGTGTGTGTCCCGTTATTATTCGAAAAACGATCAGAAATTAGATTTTAAGAAAAACTATTTTTTTTCAACTGAAAGCAAGGAGCAGCACTAAAACTTAAAAAACAGAAATTATTATATATGTGCGAGGTCTCCTCCTCAATACCCTGCTCTTTGCGCTAAAGTTAAACCTTTTTTTCAAATTCTTAAAAAGTGCCTCCTGAACCACAAGACCGTTTCACTAGAATAATTAACTTTTTTAATGTGGTTAAAACTTGAGTGTGAAGAGAGGTGTATTGAGGAAGAGGTAGCCCAAATATGAAATAATAATGTTTGTATATGTTTGTTTAAAAATGTTTAAATATGTTTGTTTAAAGTTTTAATGTTGCTCATATTTTCAGTTAAAGAAAATTACAACTTTTAAAATTTAATTATCATAAAGATTGATAACTTACAACTTCTTGAAAATACATTTCTATTTTCTAAACTATTCTAGAAAATAGTTTTCTAAACTTCTAGAAATATTTTCTAAACTATTTTCTAAGAAATTCTAAACTCCTGAAATACCAAGGGTAGAATCAAATTCCCAGTTAATAGTGTATGACATGTGACAGTTTACTAAACATTTCTGATTTTCAGGGCAAGTTTATTCAAATTTTTAATTAAGAGCTACTTTTTATCCCACCCTCTAGACTAAGAGAAATACCGTTGGGAAGAATTTTTATTGAAATATAATTTATTTTGGTATTTTATTGGAACAACACAAACAGTGGAAAATATTCCCCACCCGGATTTAAATAAATTAGTGCTACTGGTCACTGATTTTCACTGCGAAGGATATAGAAAGGGTGATTGTACAAACTTCGGAGGGAGATCATTCGATTGGTAATTGAAAGTTCTAGCGCCCTTTTTAAGATTCAGAGTAATCGGAGGATGGATACCCCTCTCCACACCTCATATTTTCCAGAACTGTATCTGATAGAAATCTTGAGATGGTTATATGTTGTCTCAGAAGATTCGAAAAGAGCTCATTCATTTGGATATTAAAAGGGCGCTTGTGCCCTTTTTTAAGTCGAAAGTTACTGAAGGACAGGTAACCCCCCTTGCACGCCCACCATTTCCCCAAACTCATCCAATAAAATTTTGAGATATTCATTTCGTTTAACATAGTTGAAAGGTTCGGAAATTATCTATTTAACGATGACTAACCCACTATAGCCCTCAGGGCAAGGGTAGTAAGTTATGCCCTTGGGGTATATAAGGTTTATAGAGAAGGGGGTCGTACAAACTTTGGAGAGAGGCTCATTGGATTGCTAATCAGAAGTTTTAGTGCCAATTTTTAGATTCAGAGTGATGAGAGGGTGGATACCCCCCCCCCATACCTCTTATTTTCTCGAAATGTATCTGATAGAAATTTTGAGATAGCTGTTTGTTGTCGTAGAAATTTTGAAAAAGGCTTCTTCGATTGGCAATTAAAAGGGCTAGTGCCCCTTTTATAGTCGAAAGTGACTGGATGGCAACTAACCCCCTTCAACGTCCACATTACCTCAAACATATCTAATAACAATGTTAAGATAGTCATTTTGATCAACATGATTGAAAGATCTGAAATTATTTCTTTGAGGATGGCAACCCCACCAGAGCCCTCAGGGTCAGGGTTTTCAGTTATGTCATGGGGTATATACGGTTTTTATAGAAATGTTGATCGTATAAACTTACCTTCCTATTCTTCCAAACTATTTCAACTGGTGAAAAACACCCTAGGCCTTGGTCATTCGACTTTTAACATCTTCACTGCGCCCCCCCCCCCATTTTTGCTAATATACTACCTAGGTAAGTGAATCTGTCAGCTTCATGGATTGATAAGTGAAGCTGTCCTCTTCATCTTGACTTACTCCGAGTCTTTTCTACTTTTTCATCTTAAGATTTATTTTCAAATCCGTTATTGCAGCCTGAGCTCAGAAAACCTCTAAAACTCATTCACTTTGCTAATATTTTCATCTAGTAAAGTTTTTCTGTATAGTTTATATATTCTTGGATTTTTCTGTAAATTAAAATTTCCATAATGAAAAGGTGCATCTTATACTTTCACAGGCAACGCTATAGCGTTGCCTATAGTAAAGGCCATACGGCTCCAATTTTTCATTATTTATTTATTTTTTCCAGAGGAACTTCATATGGAAGGGGTCGTAGAATAAACTTCAAAGGGGGCTCAGTCGATTGGAAATCGAGATTTCCAGTGCCCTTTTTAAGGGTCAAAAGTAATTGGATGGCGACTATCACCCCTTCCACTTCCACCATTTCCCCAAACTCATCCAATCAAAAATTTGATAGAGCAATTTTGTTCTACGCAGTTGATTTCCAAATAAAAATTATGATTTTGAGGAGAACACTCCCCCAAGGGCCCTCAGGGCAAGGGTTGTAACTTATGCCTTGGGGGCGCATAAGATTTTTATAGAAAGCTTTGTCGTAGAAACTTCAAAAAGGGTTGATTCGATTGGAAATTCAAAAGTTAGTGTCCTTTTTAATAGTTGAAAGTGATTGGAGGGCAACTAACCCCCATCTCGCGCCCAACTTTTCCCAAACACATCCACTCAAAATCTTGAGATAACCATTTTGTTCAACGTAGTTGAAAATTCTTGAAGTGAGGTCTTTGAGGATGGCAACCCCCCCCCCCCCCCACACACACACAGCCCTCAGGGCAACGAATGTAAGTTATACCCTTGGGGCATATAGCCATTTAGATTCCCAATTGAATGGGTCCTTTTTGAAGTTTCTACAACAATGCTTATTTGCCCCCCAGGACATAACTGACAACCCTTGCCCTGAGGGCTGTGGGGGGTTGTCATCCATAAAAACCTAATTTCCAGAATTTTCAACTTATTTGAACAAAATGGCTAATTTAAAATTTTGATTGGATGGGATTGAGGAAAAGGTGAACGTGAGAGGGGGGTTAGTTGCCCTCCAATCACTTTTGAATATTAAAAAGGCTACTATCCCTTTGAATTTCCAATCAAATGAGTGCTTTTTGAATTTTCTACAACAAAGCCTTCTGTAAAAACTTTAGGCCCCATGCCCACAGGGCATAACGTACAAGCCGTGCCCTGAGGGTTGTGGGGAGTGTCCTCCTCAAAAACATAATTTCTATATGGAAATCAACTACATAGAACAAAATGGCTATCTAAAAATTTTCACTGGATGTGTTTGGGGAAATGGTGGGCGGGTAAGGGGTATTAGTTGCCTACCAATCACTTTTGACCCACAAAATATGCACTAGAACTCTCGATTTCCAATTGAATGAGCCCCCTTTGAAGTTTATACAACGACTCCTTCCATATGAAGTGCCTCTGGGAAAAAAATAAATAATAATAATAAAACATTGGAGCCATATCATCAGAGTTCATCTGAATCAGTGTTGATTCATAGTTCATGGTGAAAAGACCTGTTTTGGATTCAAATCTATTGCAAAGGATTATATCAATGCAGACGAAAAAATAGCTTTCTCCTGGATTATAAACAAACCTGTGTGGCAAGTTTATCTTTAATGAACTTAATTTACTATTATTCAGCGCTCGTCGCCTGACCATCACGTGTACTTCGCGTGTGTTGGTTTAAATTATTTTTGAAGTGAATTTATAATGAGATGAGTGTTTTCGAGCTTTTGTATTCACCGCTGTTGAACTTTGTTTTTGAAAATTTAAGTGGTGTTGATGAAGCCGTTATTTTACGGAAAGGAGTGGACTTTTTTAAAGGTTTGGAAGCTGTCAGAGAAAGCAAAGCTATGGAGTTTTGTGAATGATAATGATCCCCCTGTCAGAAGGGGCACTAATGCAATTCTCAGACACCTGCAAGATATTATAGACTTTATGAAGAAACGTGATGCCGATGGAAAACAGCTCCCTTGTTTTGTCATCAAAAGGCCTACAGAAATCCCTGTTATCTCTGCTGCAGCGTTTACGCACGTCACAGCCAAGCTTACGAGCCTTGAGCAAGCGATTTCGCTAGTTTCTGCCAAGATTGATTCGTACAATCTGAACTTTCCTCAAATACCTGTGATTAGCCAACCTGCTGCGTGTGATACGCATACTACAATTTTGATCTCCGATCTCCCACCTGAGCATGGTGACCCGCTAAAGCGAAAATCAGTAATAGACTCAATTTCTGGTCATCAGCTGGTGTCCAGAGTGCAAGCGACTAAATAGTGGTGGACGGTAAATATAGAGAATTATGCAGCTGAAGATCTTTGCAAATCAGCAAAGGAAACTCTACCTGGTTCTAGTGTAAGAGTTTTATCTAAAAAACATCCTGGTGTTATTCGAGAAGTCCCGTCTGATTTTGACCTTGAAATGATACGGAACCAGTTTGATATAATCAGGGCTAGTCGGTTTGGAACAAGCAAATCGGTTAAGCTTGAATTTGCAGACACGATTACTAAAGGATCATTTCTGCGAAACGGTGTGAAGATTGGGTATGAAAACTTCCGTGTTTATGAGTTCAAGCAATTACCTAAGTGTTGCTTCAAGTGTCGTTCCCCTGGACACTTGGAAAGTGCATGTACTAGTAGCACTCCCAAGTGCGCTCGTTGTGCTGGACCTCATTTATCTACGAACAGTGATCGTTGTACGAAATCTCTGAAATGTGCCAATTGTCGAGGATCTCATCCTTCTTACAGCCTACGATGCCCTGTGATTAAGAAGATCAATGATAAGGTCTATTTTCAGAAATGAATCCGGACATAAGCATAGTCTCATTTAATATTAATGGTACGAGAGGCAAGGACTTTTTACTGATGATCTGTATGTTAATTACGATATTGCTTGTCTCCAAGAACATTTACTGACCGCCTATAGTAAAAATTTTTTGAGATAGAGTCGTCATCACGTTGTTTTTGTGCCTCTGGTTGAAGTAAGGCATGACCATCTTTCCGCTAGCTTAGCATGTATTTTTAAGACAATTGTATTTGGTGCAAGAACTCTAATTTTCCAATCAGATGACACTTTTCTTGCGGTGCGTCTTGGTAATATTGTACTAATCAATGTGTATCTGCCATATAATGATCCTTCAATTCGTTCACTTCAAAATTTATCTTGTGCTTGTAATGGTCTTAAAACTTTAATTAAAAAGATATCGGATAACGGGTTGCATTTTGTTATTGCTGGTGATTTTAATACCGATCTGTTTTCTGATAATTTAAGGATTGGTCAGCTTTTGGATTCTCTCCCGGCTAACAAAATTGTTCGGAAGTCCCATGATTATACGTATATTCACCATTCAGGTAGTAAATCAGACATTGATCACGTTATTTGTTCTGCAGCTCTTGTCTGCTCGCCAGTTACGGTTCATTTTGATGAGAATGATCTTGATCACCTTCCGCTGTCTTTTTGTTTATCAAAGTCTGTTGTTTGTTCTGGGAGTATGTCTAAGAGTAGTGGTGTACGTTCTAAATGGTTTTATAAGCCTGATTGGGATGAAGCGAATTTTTCTGTTTATCTTATAACTTTGGCTTCACTTCTAAGTACGATTTATGTTCTTTATCAGCTTTTGCAGTGTAGTCAGAATTTTATTTATGCTAAATATGAAATAGACCGATATTATCATTCTATCCTCTCTGCTATGAAAGAAGCTGAAAAAATTTCTGTCCCAGTAAAGTGAATCCGAAAGAATACTCAAAAGCCTCTTTGGTCACTTGACACTAACCTTAAGGCCTGTAAAAATAAAGCTAAATTTTGGCTAAAAATTTGGATAGATTGTGGTCGGCCTAGGTCTAGTAATGTTTTTCTTATTAAACAGAAAACTAAATTAGAATTTAAGAAGTATCTAAAAAGTGTCCGATACCGAGGGCTTGATTTTCCATCTTCGCCTAAAGATTGAAGGAAAGTAATTAATTCAAGTAAAACAGACGATTCTGATGTAAGTAGTATTGCTATTCCACCAAGTTATTGGCATGCATATTAATTGAAGATTTTCTCCGTTTTGAATTATTCTGTTCATAGAAAGTTTGGTGAAGAGTTTGTTAAAATTATCCCTAGATTTTTAAGTCAGCGCTTAGTTTTGCCTATATCGCGTTGTGAAGTTTTGAATGCTTTGAATCATCTGAAGTCGAAATCTATTGATGCTGATGGTATCTCTAAAATGCATCTAACTCCCCAATGTGCTGAACTTGTGTCACATCTTGCGCTTTTGCTTCAAATGTGCTTGGCATATTCTGTCGTCCCAGAAATCTTTTTGTGTGGCAGCGTGACTTCAATTTTAAAAAGAGGTAAACTGCCAACAGATTGCTCTTCTTACCGTCCAGTTTCTGTTTCTTGCAATATTAGCAAGGTCTTCGAGTGTGTTCTTTTACCTAATTTAACTCGAAATATTTCTTTCTTTAGTGAAAATCAACATGGTTTCAGACCTGGTGTGGGGTGCCAACATGCTCATCGTGTCCTTTCTTCTATTCTACTTTCTAATTCTTCTAAGGGTAAAGGCGTATATCTCTGTACACTTTATCTTTCAAAGGCTTTTGATTCTGTTGTTCATAACCAGCTTTTCTTTTCTTTGGCTTCTTCTGGTGTTAATTTTTCGGTTTTTTACCTTCTACGGTTTTGGTATTCTAATTCTTACCTCCGCCTCAAATCTTCTCTAGAAACAACTATCAAAGTGCTTCGTGGTGTTAGGCAGGGAGGTGTTTTATCACCAACCCTGTTTAAAATTTGTATTTCTACTGTTCTGGAAAAGATCTCAGGCACTTATTTTTCTGGTTCTACTGATGTTTCTTGCATTGCCCATGCTGATGACATTCTGTTGATAAGCCGTACTAAGTCTGCTCTTTCTGCGATGGTTTCCTTAGTTTCTCAGTCTTTCCTAAATATTGGTCTATCCCTGAATCTTGACAAGTGTGAATTCTTATCTTATAATCTGTCTTCGTCTACTCCTCTGGTATGTAATGAATTTTCTGTACTTTCTGTCTCTTCCTTTTGGTGGCTTGGTATTACTGTTTTTAATTCTCTAGCTCTTTTTCGTAAACAGATTGTTGCTGATTCAGTAAGAAAAATTCAGTTCAGTTATTCAAAAATTGTAGCAAACCGTGGGAAATATAACAGAAGAGCTCTTGGGCGCTTATTCTCGACTTTTTCTGATCATTCTGTGCTTTATTTTTCGGGTGTTCATTCTGTTCTTAAACTAAAGGATTTAAAAAAGGTTAAAGTTACTTACTTCAAATTTTGCAAATTTCTTCTTTATCTGCGGCAATGGACTATAAATTGGAATCTAGTTAAAAAATTTTATGTTACGGATGTAGCTCAAAAGCTCGGTGACCTACACAAAAAGCTTTCTGCAGATGCATTTTGTAAATTTGGCCCTGACCAAGGTCTTTTACAGTTCTTTTCGTAGTTTAACTTAATTCCTAGTGTTTGTTGAGTTTTTTTTCTGTTTTTCTTTTTTATTATTATGTACTCCACTTGTACTACTTTTTGTCAGTTGTGGGTAATAAATGATTGATTGATTGATATGGCCTTTACTATAGGCAACGCTCTAGCGTTGCCTCTGATATTCGTACTAGATAGGTCAAATCGGTTGTAATTTAGCCATAAAAGTTAGTAGGAGGAGAGATCAGCTCCAAAAATCATTTAATTGTTTTCGTTGTTTTCTTCCATTATTTAAATCAAAACTCCAAACATAGCTCTAAATTCTCTTAATTGTAACTGAAACGAATAGTGAGCGCTTATAACTTCATTTTCTTTGCGCTTTCGATTCACTTACTAACCCATAAATGTAGAACTACCTCTTTGCACAATATTAAATTAAAAAAAAACAAGCTTTTTTAACTGAAAGTAAGGAGCGACATTAAAACTTAAAACGAACAGAAATTATTCCGTATATGAAAGGGGCTGTCCCCTCATCAACGCCTCGTTCTTTACGCTAAAGCTTTTTATTGTTTAACAAAAATAGAGTTGTGAGAAAGTCAAACTTTAGCGTAAAGAGCGAAGCGTTAAGGAGGGGACAGCCCCTTTTATATACGGAATAATTTCTGCTCGTTTTAAGTTTTAATGTCGCTCCTTACTTTCAGTTTAGAAAACTTTTTTTTATTTAATTACTAATCGTTTTATAGCTAATGCGGCTTTTATTTTCACTCACCGTCATTGAATAAGCAAACAAAATTTGCATACAAATTTTACTTTTCTTTTGCTAAATGGTTGTCTCTAAATTTGGATCTGACGTAATTTACAAATTAACTTACGTAACGAACTTCTATATTCGTATATTTTTCTTCTGGTGAAAAATACAAAGTTGCAGATTTTTGCAGATATGAGTTTGAAACCTATGTAACAAGGTTTTCTGATAGGCTACGCTGAATCTGACGGTGTGATTTTCATTAAAATTCTTTCACTTGTAGGGGATGTTTCTTCCCTCTTTAAAAAATCAGGTAAAATTTTTCAGGCTCGTAGCCTTTGATGAGTAATACTAAACTTAATAAAGTTTACATATTTAGAATCAGCATTATAAGCTTATTCTTTAGATACATTTATTGACATCAAAATTCCGTTTTTAAAAGTTTCGATTACTACTCAGCCGTATCGCCTGTTTTTTTTTATTGTTTTTTTTTATTACGTATATGTTATTAAGTACATGAGGGGTTCTCCCCTTAGTCAATACCACGCTCTTTACGTTAAAAGTTAAAATTTTTGTTTAATTCATAAACACCCGAATCACAAAGGCCGTTTAATTAGAATAGATAGCTCTTTTGAAAGCACTAAGAAAAAACTGTAGCGTAAAGAGGGAGCTATTGACTTGGGGGCGAACCCCCTCATATACGTAATAATTCCTGTTCGTTTTAATTTCTAATGTTACTTCTTACTTTCAGTTGAAAAAACTTGTTTTTTTTTAAATTTAATTTCTGATCGTTTTTTAAATAATGCTTGGAAATCCGGCTCCCCCTTCATAAGAATGTCCCTTACCCCAAAGAAACATCCTCCACGGAAAGATTCTCCCGAGTAACCCCCTCCTCCAGCCCCCCGCCCCCCCCCGAAAAAAATCCTTCCTGAAAATGTCTGTATACTTCCCAATAACCAATACAATATGTGAGCAATGGGCAAAGTTCATAGCTTGCAGCCCTTCCCCTGGGAACTATGAGGGATTAAGTCATCCTAAGAAACATATTTATTAGATTTTCAACTATACTGAACAAAATGGTTATCTCGAAATTTTGATCGAGTGAATTTGGGAAAATATGAGCTTGGGAGGGGGCCTAGTTGCCCTCCATTTTTTTTGGTCACTTAAAAAGGGCACCAGAACTTTTAAATTCCGTTCCAATGAGCCCTCCTATTATATTCTAGGATCACAGGGTCAATACGATTACCCCCGGGGGAAAGAAAAAAACAAACAAACAAACAAATAAACACGCATCTGTGATCTTTCTTCTGGCAAAAAATGGAAAATTCCACATTTTTGTAGATAGGAGCTTGAAACCTCTACAGTAGGGTTCTCTGATACGCTTAATATGATGGTGATTTTCATTAAGGTTCTTTACCTTTTAGGGGGTCTTTTCCCCTCTTTTCGAAAATAAGCCCAATTTTCTCAGGCGCTTAACTTTTGATGGGTAGGATTAAACTTGATGGAACTTATATATTTTAAATCACAATTAAAATCTAATTCGTTTGATGCATCTACTGATATCAAAATTTTATTTTTTAGACTTTCGGTTACCATTGAGCCGGGTCGCTCCTTACTTACAGTTCGTTACCACGAACTGTTTGACCGTGCTGACTTCTTGCTATTCTAAATATTTCATTCAGCCAATTCCAAAAAAAATTGACATAAATATGCTTAGGATTATTGCTGTTATTTGTCGCATTTCACCTAACGCCAGTGCTACATGTTTGACATTTATCTTTGCATCAGCATGCTGTACGAAATGTCTGCTGCAAGTAGGATAAAGCGAACCCGAACGATATATGTATGTTTTTCTCACACATTAGGAATTTTATGCTCACAGATAAGCGGTACTAGCCCGTACTCTTTATCTATTGTTATCAGTTTTAATATTCAGCACTAAGAGACCAAGACTCGTTTGGTGAAGGGAATTTTAGACATAAAAAATGTTCAGGGCTCCCCTCCTCTCTTCCAGAAATGTATACCTGCCCTACCCTGATTTACACAAAAAAAAACTTTTGTATAATTTTTCTAGATTTCGTTTGTTTTTAACTAAGATACAAAGGGAAGGCAATTTTCAAACTAGGTGTATTTTTTTCCCTCCAATTTGCATCCCTGGTAAATTTTAATTGATGTAAGGTTTCTACCAGAATGCTGACAAGAATTGTTCAGATTTTCTGGATATTCTTAATCAAACTAGTAAATTAAAATTACTTTTGCTTTTTCAAATGTATGGAACATTTCCAAGGGGATTCTCCATAGAGGAGGGTTTCCCTAAGGGTGAGGGAAATTTGTCCGCCGAGTTTTTTTAGTTGGACAACGTCCGTTTTTGTTGTTTTTATTTTTAAAAGGAAAAAACAACCCAAAGTGCACTTTTTGGGTGCCATGTGTCACTTTATGATTGCCTTATAAAGTCAAATTTATAAAGAGCAATTAAATGTAAAAATTAGTTTATAAATGAGCCCCTAATTAGCTCTATTATGTTCATGCCTCCTTTACAGCCTTTCCATTCTGAAAATGTCACCAAAATTGTGTTTTTACTGCACCTTGTTACACTTTACGACGACCATATCGAGAAGTGGAAGGGGGATATGCACTTTAATATTAACGGTAAAGCTGGCAAAGAATCCGAGCTTATTAAACTCACCATCATCCACCCGAAGTGTTTACAATGCACTACTGTCGTCTGCAGTAGCTCATTACTGACAGCCTTAGTAAACGCTGAATAGACTACTTAGTTAACGTTTCTTTGATGCGAGAGCATTATTTACTCATGCATAATGCAATTTTTTTAATTCAGCTCAGTAACTTATTTTATAATTTGTATCTTTTAGACGTTATTACTTAAAAAATTAGATCCTTTGGAGGACTTAGGGAAGGATCAGATTATCTTTACAGTTTAGCTGATTGGTACACCTTCCCCCTTTTTAAGTGTAACGTTGTTCATAGGTTCTGCACCAGCAGTAGAATACCATATATTTAAAATACAAGATTCTTTCCTTCTAAAGTTGATTCGGGTATAGATTAAACGTCCCCTAATTGAGTTCAAATACCGCTTCAAAGATTCTAAATTTTAAACAGCAAAAAGAGAAACTGCGTTCTAGCTGCAATCACACAACGACGCTAGTAGTTCGAATTTCACTAAGATAGTTAGTAGCAAAAAAATGCTATGCACAATATTCTTAGGAAGTTTAAATGGCAAAAAAACTGTGTGAACGCCTGAATCATCAAAAACATTTAAAAGAATTCATTGGACGAACGATTTACATCCTTGGCCCTCTTGGGCCAATGGCGAGCAGTCCTTACAGCGCAGGACGAAAGAACTGCGTTTGGTAGTGGGGTAAATGTGCCTTTTAATTTTTAATCTTAAGTCAGATCTGAAACAATTAGTACATCAGAACTAGAGAGATTCAGACAAATTTATTGTATTTTGGTCACCGTTATTGTCATTGAAGTGACCCGTTCCTGTGCAACTAAGCATGTAAGTTCAATAAATCTATTGTCTTTTTTATCTGTGTTTATTTCATTTGTATGTCTGCGTCTAGTCCAATAATAGGTAACTAGTTCGTAAGTCTCCAAGTTAAATGCTCCCAAAGGAATCTGATCTCCAGATAGCTCGAGAAAGAAGAGGCCACGCTTTTTCATCCCTACAAACACCAAAAGTCGTTACCGCCACAGCTTAGAAAAAGTTTCTAATCCCTGCTAGCCTATAAGAATTCGTATTTCTTAAGTCAGATCTAATTGCGCCGCGGAAACAAAGCTCTGAGACGTCAGAAATTATAGTTCAATAATTCTTAATTCCTCATAACTCTTGATGGATTAAATTAAATGAAATAAGTCAAGGATATTCAAAATTAGCATTAAAATACAATTCGATTAATATTTATATTAGAGAAATTACGGCATCCGGTTCGAATGTAAGAAATAAGAAATAGGGAAATAAACCTATGCCATTCATATCTGATTTATTGAGAAAGCCGGGTTTTGTTTTTGATTAAAAAGAATACGTTTGATCCAAATACAAATTTTTCTATCACAACCCAATAATAACAATCTATTATTA
>NC_142805.1:73353585-73377130 GCF_049724085.1 Artemia sp. Qi Xiang Cuo | reverse complement strand
TATCTATTGATATCAAAAACCCGTTTTCTAGAGTTTCGGTTACCATTGAGCCGGGTCGCTCCTTACTTACAGTTCGTTACCACGAACTGTTTGACTTGAAAGCTGCGAACTTACACCTTATAAGTTCTCCGATAGCGCCGCTTATAGCGCTAAAGATTGTGCCATCAAGGCCTGCGCCACAGAAATGGGGAGTGAAGTAAATTTATGACCGCGCCACCCTCAATTATTGAGAGAAAATAAAATGTGTATCCATATATATGTAAACTCTTTTCCACGAGCTATCTGGAGATCAGATTCCCTAGGAACGTACCTTGCAGATAGGCGAACTAATTACCTGTCGTTAGACTAGATACAGACATATAAAATGAAATCAACACAGGTAAAAAGCAATAGATTTATTGAGACTTACATATTTAGGTGAACAGCAGTTGGTCACTTCAAATGACAACAACGATGACTGAGATAACAACAATGATAACAAAAAACACTTTTCTTCACTATACATTCTAAATCCTGATCATGTGTCGTGGGAGCTACCCCACGATTGGCCTAAGTCCTCAGGCAGGCCAAACCCTCTGTCCAATAATCTGTCTTAATTATTTCTGATGATTCAAACGTTCACACGGCTCTTATAATTTTAACTTCCTTAGAAATATTGTGTGTAGCATCTTTTTTATAGCCCACTATCTTAGCGAAATCCAAATCTGAATAGCGCCGCTCTTTGTCTGAGGCTAACTGCAATTTTTCTCTTTGCTGATTAAGGATTTTTCTTTCTTTTGCGACTAGATTTAAACTTAATTTGAGGAAGTCGGAATTATCTTTAGAAAGAAGGAACTTTATTTTATATTTTAAATATATCGCATCCATATTTCATGGATGATAAAGCCTGTTTATTAAAGGTAGAAAGAATTCGAGACATAGTAGCTTAAGCCCCTGGAACTTTGGAGAAATAGTGAGACTTTGTAGAACGGATTCAACCTCATGTACTTTAAACGTTGTCATATCTATCATTCCTACAATTTCCAAAGCCGCAACTGATCTTTTTTCAGAGTCTTTGGATAGCCAACTGTAAAGTGTCTTTAAAAAACATTGATATCTAGAAAATTGACTGTTTTTCAACGCAGCACAGCAACATTTAGCTAATTCTAAAAAATCATGAGCATTAAAATTGGTAACAAATTGGGGAACGTCTTTTCCTTCCGCAATCATGAGAGTCATCTCTCGTATAACAAACATTTTTTCAATTTGGTTTCCATAAGTGAAAAAAACACTTTCAAGAATTGTTAAATCTTGCTTCACACGATAACTTTTGAGCAAATATTGAGCAATTTCCTCTTTAATAGCAAGAAAGTTGTACTTTTCTACAATGTATGTAAATGCATCTCTGTTTAGTGTTTCGAAAAAGAAGCCTTGTTCCAGAAACCTGTTTTGAAACCTTCTTTATAGTAATCCATAATACTTTTCATAGTTTCAAAGTTCAAATCATGGGCCAGCACAAGATTGGTTCGTTTTTCAAGCATGTCCGTTTCTAGCATAGCCTTGAAGACATCACTAACAGCTGTTAAAAGTGATTTCTCGACTTCAATGTCACCATTATCACATTTAATAGTAATCACAGGGCTTTCTTCCATACTGAAATTGGTCAAATTTGTGTAAGGCCAGAAATTCGACTCATTTCTGAAACCGAATTTGTCTTATTCTCTTTGTCTTGTGGTTGTGTTTCTTTATGTTTGAAGACTTTCTTTTCTTTTCTTTCTTTATTTATTTCTTTCTTTCCTTTTAATTTTTTATTACTTAAATCGGAGAATTTTCGTAGAGCGTTCAATAATGATATAGTCATATTAAATTGAAACCTCACCTTAGATAAAGGATGTTTAGTTCTCGTATCAAGTAACAAAAACCCAACAAAAAATCAAATTAGTTTAGAATTTTCAGGAGTTTTTCTAGTTTTAAATTAAAAGATTAAAAATATTGCTCAGATACCATAAATATTTTTGCAGTTTATAACTTTAGCAATTCTGAACTGAAATCTAAAAAAAAATATTTTTCTCAGTTTTTACGTTACGTCACTCGTTACGTCATATATGGTTAATAGTACATAATTGGTGTTAGATATTACGTCATGTCACTTAATACGTCATAAATGGTTATTAGTAGACAATCGATAGAATATTTGTTCTTTATTAAAAGAAAGGGACAATAAATACCTATCCATGATCTTTCTTCTGACAAAAAATATAAAATTCCACGTTTTTGCAGAAAGAAGCTTGAAACCTCTGCAGTAAGGATCTCTGATACGCTGAACCTGACGGTGTGATTTTCATTAAGATTCTATGACTTTTAGGGGTTTTTCCCTTTTTTCAAAAATGGGACAAATTTTTTCTGGCTCGTAACTTTTGATGGGTATAACTAAACTGGATGAAACTTACATATTTAAAATCAACATAAAACCCAATTCTTTTGATGCATCTATTGGTATCAAAACTCCGTTTTTTACAGTTTCGGTTACTATTGAGACGGGTTGCTCTTACTATACAGTTCGTTACCATGAACTATTTGAAAAAAAGAGAAAAAAAGATGCCGTTTGGGCAGAATGCTGCAGTAGCTGCCACTTTTCTTGATTTTCAATCCAATATATTTCCCTTACTGTTAAAGCCAAATGACAGAAAGTTTCCTATACAGGGGTTTTGTATTTTAGGAGTTATGGGTTATTATATTTCTTCACATTGTACATCATCGTCTCTTACTAGGTTGCTAGCTACTGCTACAATTCAGATTAAAATATTTTATGTAAATATAAAAAAAATCGTTTCGACAAACACCATTTATGCTATATCAGTCCTTTATGTAATCCTTTATGAAAACCCATGGTATACAGTTCGTTACCATGAACTGTTTGATAAATTATTACTAATTAAAGTAAATCAATAAACTCATTTAAGAATTATTGTCAATAATACCATGCGATAATGTTGTGGCTTAAGCTGCACCTTTCGATCGAAGGTTGGCAGGTTCAAACCCATGTGTCGCAAGAAAATTGATGTAGATGCATAAGCTTTGTCTCTAAAACATCCGCTTAAAATGTAAAAATCCATTTCTTTTAATGTATGTATCGGTATCAAAATTCCGTTCCTTAGGGTTTCGGTTACTAGCGAGACGGGTCGCTCTTACTATACAGTTTATTACCACGAGCCGTTTGATAGATATAATGAACTGTGCCGATCCTCTGTATTAAAATTTTAACTACCTATATAACCCTGATAAAGATAAAACTTACATAATCAAGATATATAATGAACTATATCGATCCTTTATGTAACGTGTTGAGTCAATTGAAACAAAAGGGAAACCAAACGAATTTTAAAGTTTTCAGGTTTATTTCTGGTTTTAAATAAAAAATGAAAATTATCGATCAGACACCATAAATATTTTTGCACTTTGCAGATAAACAAAATTATTTTATTTAAAATTTTCAGGAATTATTCTAGTTTTTGTTGACAAATAAGATTTTTTTTTTTCAAGAAATTGAGCAGCTAACTAAGTCCAATATATGCATTGGTATGTTCTTCAAATGATTGTCTTTTAATGTAGTTACAAACAGGAAAAAGCCTATGGATTTTTCTTATTTGGAATAGTAAGAGATGATCTTCAGAGAATGAGGCTTCAAACTAAGCCCAATATGTGCCAATATTTGCAGTAATAGTACATTTTTTAGTTTATTAACGAATTTATTATCATGTTTTATATATAACTTGCTTACAAGTCTCTGATGGTACAATGTAAGCATACACAATTGTCAGGTGAAATAACGGGGTTCGATTCCCCGTTGGGTAGAACTTTTAAAGTATTGAAATTAAAGCACTGTCTTTTAAATTTTAAATTTTAATAAGGAACTCGTTTAGTTACCCCCTAGCTAAAATACTGAGGATTATATGAATGAACCACAGGGTTCAGTTCCTTTGGACTTGAGTTCATTCTTTACTATAAAATCCTTATATAAAGTGTTTAAGTTACTATTGGCTAGAGTTTGTTCTTTATGATAAGATATTCACATAGTTATGTGAGGCAGCGTGGCCGAGTGATTTAAGGCGCTGGTGTTAGCTACCCGTCATTTCGGAGGTATGGGTTCGAACCCCACCGCTGACAGTATTTTAGACCAAAGCAAACAAATTACCTGTTTGAGTCATAAATTGTATTCTTATTTTATTTAGTATGGGCTGAAGTTCGTTCTTTACTGTAAATTTAAAAAAAAAATTAAGTACACATAGCGCTAGATCTAGAGATTTCCTTTAAAATGAGCCATTGAACAACTCTCTACGATGTTCCAGTGCCAAGCTATCTGTGGAAAAGAAAGAAAAAAATATCCCGTTTGTGTAGAATAACGTGGTTAAAGTCAATTTTCTTGATTATCAAGCCAATATATTTTCTTTGTTATTCAAGCCGCAGGGCGGTAAGTTTCCTTTATAGGGGTTTCGGACAAGGCGGTTCTAATGGTGTACTTTTTGTTTTGATCTGACTCTGTTTTTAGGAGTTAGGGGTTTTTATATTTCTTAACATTGGACCTGATCGTCTCTTACTAGGTTGCTAGCTACCGCTGCAACCCGGAAAGAGAAAAAAATATCCCGTTTGGGGAGAATAACGTGGTTAAAGTCAATTTTCTTGATTTTAAAGCCAATATATTTCCCTTGCTGTTCAAGCCAAGGGACAGAAAGTTTCCTATACAGGGGTTTCGGACAAGGCAGTTCTAACAGTGTACTTTTTGTTTTGATCTGACTCCTTTTTTAGGAACTATGGGTTTTTATATTTCTTAACATTGGACGTGATCGTCTCTTACTAGGTTGCTAGCTACCGCTGCAACCCGGAAATATAAATACTGTAATCTTCACTATAAAGTTGCCTATGCAAGTTAGTATAGGGAAGAGTTCGATCTTTATTATAAAAATTTTTAACTCTATAATCTTCGAACATTTGAACCTTTTATAATTTATAATGATGTATAATTTAAATACTGTAATCTTAACTATAGTGAAGTTGCCTATGCAAGTTAGTATAGGGAAGAGTTCGGTCTTTATTATAAAAAAAATATTCCGTTTAGGCAGAATGTTGTAGTAGCTGCCACTTTTCTTGATTTTCAAGCCAATATATTTCCCTTGCTGTTCAAGCCAAGGGACAGAAATTTTACTATGCAGGGGTTTCGGACAAGGCGGTTCTAATGGTGTACTTTTTGTTTTGATCTGACTCTTTTTTTAAGAACTATGGGTTTTTATATTTCTTAACATTGGACGTGATCGTCTCTTACTAGGTTGCTAGCTACCGCTGCAACCCGGATTAACTTTCACTTAACAGGCCAGGGTTCGATTCCCGGTGTGGGAAAATTTTTAACTCTATAATCTTCGAACATTTGAACCTTTTATAATTTATAATGATGTATAATATAAATACTGTAATCTTAACTATAGTGAAGTTGCCTATGCAAGTTAGTATAGGGAAGAGTTCGATCTTTATTATTATACCGCTGGTATACGATTATGTTTGAAAGACTGCAGTGTGAAAAGACATCAAAATGCAGTTTTTGGTGGAAAAATTTATTCTCTTTTAGAAATAATTTATTTTAGTTACTATAGATTTTTAACCCAATTAATTTCCTTTAAAATGAGCTATTGAACAACCCTCTACGATGTTCCAGTGCCAAGCAATCTCTGGATACAAAAAAAGAAAAAAAAAAGAAAAAAAGAAAAAAATATCCCGTTTAGGCAGAATGTTGTAGTAGCTGCCACTTTTCTTGATTTTCAAGCCAATATATTTCCCTTGCTGTTCAAGCCAAGGGACAGAAATTTTACTATGCAGGGGTTTCGGACAAGGCGGTTCTAATGGTGTACTTTTTGTTTTGATCTGACTTTTTTTTAAGAACTATGGGTTTTTACATTTCTTAACATTGGACGTGATCGTCTCTTACTAGGTTGCTAGCTACCGCTGCAACCCGGATTAACTTTCACTTAACAGGCCAGGGTTCGATTCCCGGTGTGGGAAAATTTTTAACTCTATAATCTTCGAACATTTGAACCTTTTATAATTTATAATGATGTATAATATAAATACTGTAATCTTAACTATAGTGAAGTTGCCTATGCAAGTTAGTATAGGGAAGAGTTCGATCTTTATTATTATACCGCTGGTATACGATTATGTTTGAAAGACTGCAGTGTGAAAAGACATCAAAATGCAGTTTTTGGTGGAAAAATTTATTCTCTTTTAGAAATAATTTATTTTAGTTACTATAGATTTTTAACCCAATTAATTTCCTTTAAAATGAGCTATTGAACAACCCTCTACGATGTTCCAGTGCCAAACTATCTCTGGATACAAAAAAAGAAAAAAAAAGAAAAAAAATATCCCGTTTAGGCAGAATGTTGTAGTAGCTGCCACTTTTCTTGATTTTCAAGCCAATATATTTCCCTTGCTGTTCAAGCCAAGGGACAGAAATTTTACTATGCAGGGGTTTCGGACAAGGCGGTTCTAATGGTGTACTTTTTGTTTTGATCTGACTCTTTTTTTAAGAACTATGGGTTTTTATATTTCTTAACATTGGACGTGATCGTCTCTTACTAGGTTGCTAGCTACCGCTGCAACCCGGATATTACAAACAGGAAAAAGCCTACGGCTTTTTCTTCTTTGAAATAGTAAGAGACGAACCTCAAACGATCAAGTAGCTAACTAAGTCCAATGCATGCAATAACTTTTTATTCCAATGATCGTCTTTTAATGTAACATATCAGTTACTATGGGAGAGAGATCGTTCTTTACTGTAATACTTTTGAATTTGATCTGACTCCTTTTTTAGGAACTATGGGTTTTCATATTTCTTAACATTGGACGTGATCGTCTCTTACTAGGTTGCTAGCTACCGCTGCAACCCGGATTAATATATTAACATTAAATATAATAACTGTACTAGCCTATACTATAGTTAAGTGGCCTATAAAATTTAGTATAGGCAAGAGGTCGTTCTTTATTATAAAACTATAGTGAAGTTGCGTATGCAAGTTAGTATAGGGAAGAGTTCGATCTTTATTATAATTATGTATTCATGAATGAGACCATTTACAGTTTTGACGTTTCTTATATAGTAATTATGACGTCACTGCATTAAAAATACAGTTTTTATTGGAAAAATTTATTATCTTTTAGAAATAATTTATTTTAGTTACTATAGATTTTTAACCCAATTAATTTCCTTTAAAATGAGCTATTGAACAACCCTCTACGATGTTCCAGTGCCAAGCTATCTATGGATACAAAAGAGAAAAAAAAAAGAAAAAAATATCCCGTTTGGGGAGAATAACGTGGTTAAAGTCAATTTTCTTGATTTTCAAGCCAATATATTTCCCTTGCTGTTCAAGCCAAGAGACAGAAAGTTTCCTATACAGGGGTTTCGGACAAGGCGGTTCTAATGGTGTACTTTTTGTTTTGATCTGACTTCTTTTTTAGGAGCTATGGGTTTTTATATTTCTTAACATTGGACGTGATCGTCTCTTACTAGGTTGCTAGCTACCGCTGCAACCCGGATTATTTATTGTAAACAGAAAGTTTCCTATACAGAGATTTCGGACAAGGCGGTTCTAATGGTGTACTTTTTGTTTTGATCTGACTCCTTTTTTAGGAGCTATGTTTTTTTTTTATTTCTTAACATTGGACTTTCTTAACATTGGACGTGATCGTCTCTTACTAGGTTGCTAGCTACCGCTGTGACCTGGATATCGCTGTAACCCTGATAACAAACAGGAAAATATTACAAACAGGAAAAAGCCTACGGCTTTTTCTTCTTTGAAATAGCAAGAGACGAACCTCAAACGATCAAGTAGCTAACTAAGTCCAATGCATGCAATAACTTTTTATTCCAATGATCGTCTTTTAATGTAACATATCAGTTACTATGGGAGAGAGATCGTTCTTTACTGTAATAATCTTCGAACATTTGAACCTTTTATAATTTATAATGATGCATAATATAAATAATGTAATCTTAACTATAGTGAAGTTGCGTATGCAAGTTAGTATAGGGAAGAGTTCGATCTTTATTATAATGGTGGAAAAATTTATTCTCTTTTAGAAATAATTTATTTTAGTTACTATAGATTTTTAACCCAATTAATTTCCTTTAAAATGAGCTATTGAACAACCCTCTACGATGTTTCAGTGCCAAGCTATCTCTGGATACAAAAAAAGAAAAAAAAGAAGAAAAAAAGAAAAAAATATTCCGTTTAGGCAGAATGTTGTAGTAGCTGCCACTTTTCTTGATTTTCAAGCCAATATATTTCCCTTGCTGTTCAAGCCAAGGGACAGAAATTTTACTATGCAGGGGTTTCGGACAAGGCGGTTCTAATGGTGTACTTTTTGTTTTGATCTGACTCTTCTTTTAAGAACTATGGGTTTTTATATTTCTTAACATTGGACGTGATCGTCTCTTACTAGGTTGCTAGCTACCGCTGCAACCCGGATTTTATTCCTTATAGCACTTCAGTTATAACGGACTACAGTTCGTTCTTTAAAGTAAAATTTTTCATTTACCATGGGCAATCGGGTCACCTAGTTGACCCGAGTTCGATTCCCGGTAAGAGATATTTTTTACCTCTGATGATTTCTTAAGGAAAATTTACCGTCTATATAACGATTCCTTAAAATACTTCAGTTACTATGGACTACAGTTCGTTCTTTATTGTACTCTTACTAGGTTGCTAGCTACCGCTGCAACCCTGATTCAGTTACTATGGACTACAGTTCGTTCTTTATTGTAGGTATGGTGAAATAATAATATGCATATGGCTCTTAAATCATGCTTCTCTATGGTTCCATATGGTCTAGTGGCTAGGATAGTTAACTTTCACTTAACAGGCTCGGGTTCGATTCCCGGTGTGGGAAAATTTTTAACTCTATAATCTTCGAACATTTGAACCTTTTATAATCTATAATGATGTATAATATAAATACTGTAATCTTAACTATAGTGAAGTTGCGTATGCAAGTTAGTATAGGGAAGAGTTCGATCTTTATTATGCTATTTTAAAAACTTTTGTTTTTTAATTACAAAAGGTACTAAAAGTAGCAATTTCTTTTAAGATGAGCTATTAAACAGCTCTTTATGATTTTCCAGTGCCCAGCTATCTGGGTAAAAAAATAACAGAAAAGAAGATGCTCTAGATGCCGAATATCGTGGTTACAGCCACTTTCTTGATTTTCAAACCAATATATTTTCCTTGTTATTCAAGCCAAGGGCTGTTATTTTCCTAAATAAGGGTGTTGGAAAAAGCAATTCTAATTTTGGACTTCTTTTTTGATCTGACTGTAGTTTTAGGAGTTATGGGCTATTTTGTTTTTACTACGGGATGTGAACGTCTCTTACTAGGTTGCTAGCTACCGCTGTAACCCTGAACTTTCACAAGATTACGCCACCGCTTTTGGCTTTGGCAATTGGACTTTTACTAGATTGCAGCTATAGCTACTACTATGATGATATAACCACTCCTCACGCCCATACACGCTCTTTATTGTAATTATTGTAACTATGGGTTTTTATATTTCTTAACATTTGACGTGATCGTCTCTTACTAGGTTGCTAGCTACCGCTGCAACCCGGATATTACAAACAGGAAAAAGCCTACGGCTTTTTCTTCTTTGAAATAGTAAGAGACGAACCTCAAATGATCAAGTAGCTAACTAAGTCCAATGTATGCAATAATTTCTTATTCCAATGATCGTCTTTTAATGTATGTGACCGAAATATCTGGTATTTTTGTGAATTTCTATCATCACTGTCTATTAAAAGGATTTTATCCCAATTTGAACTTTTATTTATCGTCATGGAAAGGCAGTATTGTCTCCGAAATTATCTACGTCATACTTGAAAAAGGACTATTGAATGTTCGCAGAGAACACCTCTACAAATTGCTGCTGTAGAAGGCAATCTAGATGCTTGTTGTTTACTAGTTTCCTGTGGTGCAAAAATTAATTGTTTAGATTTAGATGATAAGACAGCCTTAATGTTAGCTCTGTCACAGAGAAAGTTTGCCGTAGCTGAATTTCTTCTGCTAAACAAAGCAATATATCATCCCAGTGAAAAAAACGATGAATATTTACTATTGCTAGAAGATCTTATAAGAAAATTTACTCCAGAAGAAGCAGTGACCATGAAGTTGTTTTCTTTACTCTGCAACCATGCTTTCAAACAGACTAATACACTGAAATCAATTTGCCGGTATTGGATCATTGATTATGATTGCCAGGGTAAGCTAAGTGTCAGCGCTAAATCGTTAAATATACCAGGGTGTTTAAAAAACTACTTGGCTTTTGAAGAAGAACTTCGATCTTTAAAGATACCAAGCTATCTCTGGAAACAAAGAAAAAAAAATATCCTGTTTAGGCAGAATGTTGTAGTAGCTGCCACTTTTCTTGATTTTCAAGCCAATATATTTCCTTTGCTGTTCAAGCCAAGGGACAGAAAGTTTACTACATAGGGGTTTCGGACAAGGCGGTTCTAATGGTGTACTTTTTGTTTTGATCTGACTCTTTTGTTAGGAACTATGGGCTTTTATATTTCTTAACATTGGACGTGATCGTCTCTTACTAGGTTGCTAGCTACCGCTGCAACCCGGATTGCTAGCTACCGCTGCAACCCGGATTACCGCTGGTTTCTTTTCAAGATACTATCTCTGTTTTTTCGGTATTACTGTTTTTTTAACTTGCGTATAGCTTGCTTGATTGAAACCATTATGTAACCATTAATTGAATGTTTTTATGTCACGTATCAAGTATCAAGAACCTAACAAAAAATTAAACTAATTTTTTAATTTTCAGGTATTTTTCTAGTCTAAATTAAAAGATTAAAACTATTGTTCAGACACCATAAATATTTTTGCAGTTTATAACTTTAGCGATTCTGAACTAAAAACT
Source organism: Artemia sp. Qi Xiang Cuo (assembly GCF_049724085.1). Classification (NCBI taxonomy): domain Eukaryota; kingdom Metazoa; phylum Arthropoda; class Branchiopoda; order Anostraca; family Artemiidae; genus Artemia; species Artemia sp. Qi Xiang Cuo. The sequence continues at coordinate 73,366,183 of NC_142805.1, read as the reverse complement.
AAAATAAAATAAAAATTAATTTTTTTCAATTTTTACGTCACGTCGCTAATTAAGTCATATATGGTTATTAGTACACAATAGGTTTTAGATATTACGTCATGTCACTTATTACGTCATATATTGTTATTGGTAGATAATCGGTAAAATATTCGTTCTTTATTATAATTTAAAATGATCCATTGAACAACTCTCTACGATGTTCCAGTGCTAAGCTATCTATGGAATATAAAGTTTAAAATACAACCTTACCACGAACTGTTTGATTGCTTAAAAAACAAAAATAAAATGTCTTTGAAAAGACAGCAGTATAGAAAGACATCAAAAATACAGTTTTTAGTGGAAAAATTTATCCTGTTTTAATTGGTTTTAGTTACAAAAGGTTTTTAACCCAATTAATTTCCTTTAAAATGAGCCATTGAACAACTTTCTACGATGTTCCAGTGCAAAGCTATCTCTGGATAGCAAGAAAGGAAAAAATATCCCGTTTAGGGGTTTCGGAGCCGAAACCCCTGTATAGGAAACTTTCTGTCATTTGGCTTGAACAGCAAGGGAAATATATTGGCTTGAAAATCAAGAAAAGATTAAAACTATTGTTCAGACACCATAAATATTTTTGCAGTTTATAACTTTAGCGATTCTGAACTAAAAACGAAAATAAAATAAAAATTAATTTTTTCAATTTTTACGTCACGTCGCTAATTAAGTCATATATGGTTATTAGTACACAATAGGTTTTATATATTACGTCATGTCACTTATTACGTCATATATGGTTATTAGTAGATAATCGGTAAAATATTCGTTCTTTATCATAATTTAAAATGATCCATTGAACAAATCTCTACGATGTTCCAGTGATAAGCTATCTATGGAATATAAAGTTTAAAATACAACCTTACCACGAACTGTTTGATTGCTTCAAAAACAAAAATAAAATGTCTTTGAAAAGACAACAGTATGGAAAGACATCAAAAATACAGTTTTTAGTGGAAAAATTTATCCTGTTTTAATTTGTTTTAGTTATAAAACGTTTTTAACCCAATTAATTTCCTTTAAAATGAGCCATTGAACAACTTTCTACGATGTTCCAGTGCAAAGCTATCTCTGAATAACAAGAAAAGAAAAAAATATCCCGTTTAGGCAGAATGTTGTAGTAGGTGCCACTTTTCTTGATTTTCAAGCCAATATATTTCCCTTGCTGTTCAAGCCAAATGACAAAAAGTTTCCTATACAGGGTTTTTGGACAAGGCGGTTCTCAGGGTGTACTTTTTGTTTTGATTTGACTCCTTTTTTAGGAACTATGGGTTTTACATTTCTTAACATTGGACGTGATTGTCTCTTACTAGGTTGCTAGCTACCGCTGCAACCCGGATTATGATGATTTCTTAAGGAATATAATTAAAATAATAATGAATATAATGATTCATTTTATTACGTCAGTTACTATGGGCTACACTTCGTTCCTTAATGTAAATTGTTGAAAAGTCAGCTAGAGATGCTTTCGCAAAACTTCATAGTAATATCCAAAAGAAATGTTGCATGTTTAGTGAAAAGTTTCCAAGGTATGGACCGGCAACTGTGGAACAGTTTACAGATGTAATGGGAAATCTTATACATCACTGTGAATATATGGAGGCATAATTGTCTTTTACTTATTTTCAGCTTAAATTCGATGATCGAGCCTTTATGTAATAAGTGATCGTCTTTTAATGTAACTTTATATAACCGTTTATTAAACCATAGGCATCTTATCATTCTTTACTATATGATTACAAACAGGAAAAAGCCTACGGCTTTTTCTTCTTTGGAATAGTAAGAGACGACCTGGCTACAAACTATGATTATGGCATCAATGATTATCCCTATTTATGTTTGTAAAACAAGGTTAGGTACTTTTGAGTGCCTAATTACATCTGATGGGGCGTACTTTTTCTTAAAGGCTTTTTCTTCTTTGAAGTAGTAAGAGACGAACCTCAAACAATCAAGTACCTAACTAAGTCCAATGTATGCAATGGTTTGGTATTCCAATGATCGTCTTTTAATATACTAACTAAGTCCAATGTATGCAATGGTTTTTTATTCCAATCATCATTTTTTAATGTTATGTTGCTTCAGTTACTATTAGATAGACTTTGGTCCTTATTGTAATCTTCCCCATATTGATATTGATCAATATTTAACATGAAATGTTCTTTACTGTAATGGTTTGTTCTTTACTAGTTTCATGGGCTAGGTGTTTGTAACTACCGCTGCAACCCGGATCCTCAACAAGTTCGCTTCCAGGATCCTTATTATTATGTTTGAAACAGTTTGTTACCACGTACTGTTTGAAAGTTTTTCTCAGAAATTATTTTTTCTCTTTTTCAAGCCACTAAGGTGGTCTAAGTTTCCTCAACAGATTATTGGTAATGATAATAACAAACAGGAAAAAGCCTACGGCTTTTTCTTCTTTGAAATAGTAAGAGACGAACCTCAAACAATCAAGTAGCTAACAAATTCCAATGTATGCTATGGTTTGCTATTCCAATGATCGTCTTTTAATGTAACTAGCTACCGCTGCAACCTGGATACAACTGCAACCTGGATTAGGTTTCTGTTATATCCGATTAAACTTGTATATCCTTTATGTAATCCATTTAATATAAGTTAGAGTTCCTTTTTCTATTATAATACGGTGCGACCCGGATCTTCAGTTACTACGGACTAGAGATCGGTCTTTACTGTGAAAACATTCTAAATATTTTTGCAGTTTACAGAGTTTTGCAATTTTTTCTCATACCTTTTGCAATGTCATAATATAAATACTGTAATCTTTACTATAGTGAAGTTGCCTATACAAGTTAGTATAGGGAAGAGTTCGATCTTTATTATAACCATTGAACAACTTTCTACGATGTTCCAGTGCAAAGCTATCTCTGGATAACAAGAAAGAAAGAAAAAAATATCCCGTTTAGGCAGAATGTTGTAGTAGCTGCCACTTTTCTTGATTTTCAAGCCAATATATTTCCCTTGCTGTTCAAGCAAATGACAGAAAGTTTCCTATGCAGGGGTTTCGGACAAGGTGGTTCTAATGGTGTAATTTTTGTTTTGATCTGACTCCTTTTTTAGGGACTATGGGTTTTTATATTTCTTAACATTGGACGTGGTCGTCTCTTACTAGGTTGCTAGCTACCGCTGCAACCCGGATCGAATGGTAAGCATGCCCACTTGTTACTTGGGAGAAGGGTATAATCGTTCTTTATTATAAATATTATTAATTATAATTAAGTTGAGTATCTAATCTATTATAGGCAAGAGTTCGCTTTTTATTATAACAACTCTCTTCGATGTTCCATTGCCAAGCTATCTAGGGAATCACTAACCTATACTATAATTAAGTGGCGTATAAAATTTAGTATAGGCAAAATGTCGTTCTTTATTATAATCTTCAGTAACTTATTTCAAACCTCAGAGCCACCATATTTAAGAAACTCATTTACCACCCTATCAGCACCTGGAGCCTTATTATTCTTTAATCCTTTTAGTATTGTTGCTAATTCCTCCTCACAAAAAAATGTCATTTATCAATCTTTAACATTAATTTTAATCTTATTTTAGTTACTATGGGCTGGAAGTTTGTTCTATACTGTAATTTGATTTATGTCTAATATTCATGTAAACATCTTTAATTCTCTCTTAACAAAAAGGGTTCGTAGCTCAGAGGTAGAGCCATCGACTGCAGATCGATAGGTCACCGGGTCGAATCCGGTCGGGCCCTAATTTTTCCGAAAGTAATTATGGTTTAAAATCTAATCACTGCTCTTTTACCCCAAACAAGATTTTAATTTATGTCTAATATTAATCATTAAGGAAAATGCATTATCTACATAATGATTTCTTATAATACTTCAATTACTATGGATGAAAGTTCGTTCTTTAATGTAACGTCTCTTACTAGGTTGCTAGCTACCGCTGCAACCCGGATTAACATTGGACGTGATCGTCTCTTACTAGGTTGCTAGATACCGCTGCAACCCGGATATTATAAATTTTAACCCCATTAATTTTCTTTAAAATGAGCCATTGAACAACTCTCTACGATATTCCAGTGCCAAGCTATCTGTTGAATTACTAACCTATACTATAATTAAGTGGCGCATAAAATTTAGTATAGGCAAGAGGTCGTTCTTTATTATATTTCATTATAGCTTTTGTCACCCAAGTATCTACCAATTATTCTGGTAGCAACTTTTTTCTTATGTTTGTTTCGGTAATCTTTATCGTTATCATACCATTCCTTGCTCTTTTGTTTGGCTGTCTCAATTGTTGTTTCTCTGTAATCTTCATCATTATCATACCGTTCCTTATTCTTTTGTTTGACTGTCTCAATTTTCGCATGTCTATAAACTACATCATTATAATAACGCTGTTCTTCACTATCAATTTTTGCATCTCGATACACCTTGTCAGTTGAATACCTTTGCTTTTCCCTTTTCAAGATGTTGTCTCTGTTTATTGTATAGTACTATTTTTTTAAATTACGTATAACTCGCTTAGAAGGCATCTTATTACAAAACAAGAAGTAATATTTTCATCTAATTAACACTTCTTATAACTCGTATCGAGTATCCATAACCTAACAAAAAATAAAACTAATTTTTAAGTTTTCAGGTATTTTGTTAGTTTGAATGAAAAGATTAAAATTATTGCTCAGATATCATAAATATTTTTGCAGTTTACATAATAACTTTAGCGATTCTAAACTGAAAAATAAAATATATAAAAAATGGAATTTTTTGTCTGAAAACACATAGTCAATCCCACATCGGGTAGTTAGAACCTAACCAAAAATAAAACTAATTTTAACTTTTTAAGGTGTTTTTATAGCTTGTATTGAAATATTCAAACTATTGCTCGGATATCATGGATATTTTTGCAGTTTACACAAGCTGCAAAGAACGCAAAGGCTGATCTTTGTAAATTGAGAAAAATTTTACGAATGTTTTACCGGGATTACGAAAAATATTCAAAATTAAGGATTAAAATTATCTCTGAAAGAATAGATTTTGTTGAAAAGTCAGCTAGAGATGCTTTCGCTAGACTTCATAGTAATATCCAAAAGAAATATTGCATGTTTAGTGAAAAACTTCCAAGGTATGGACCGGCAACTGTGGAACAGTTTACAGATGTAATGGGAAATCTTATACATCACTGTGAATATATGGAGGCATAATTGTCCTTAACTTAGTTTCAGCTTAAATTCGATGATTGAGCCTTGATGTAATACTAACTACATCAAACGACTATGACGTCATTGATCAATATTGTATATAAAAAATTATGTTTTTCGTAAAAAATTATTAATTTAAAAAAAATTAAGCACAAATAGCACTAGATCTATAGATTTCCTTTAAAATAAGCTATTGAACAACTCTCTACGATGTTCCAGTGCTAAGCTATCTGTGGAAAAGAGGAAACAAAGAAAAAAATATCCTGTTTGTAGAGAATAGCGTGTTTGAAGTCAATTTTCTTGATTTTCAAGCCATTATACTTTCTTTGTTATTCAAGACAAAGGGCGGTAAGTTTCCTTTATATAGGTTTCGGACAAGGCGGTTCTAATGGTGTACTTTTTGTTTTGATATGACTCTTTTTTTAGGAGTTAGGGGTTTTTATATTTCTTAACATTGGACGTGATCGTCTCTTACTCGTGATGATGATGGTGATGAATATGATGATGATGATGATGATCGTTCAAGCCAAGAGACAGAAAATTTACTTTTAAGGGGTTTCAAACAAGGCATTTCTAATGGTGTTCTTTTTGTTTCGATTGGAGATGATTACTCCTTTTTTAGGAGTAATGGGTTTTTATATTTCTTAACATTGGACGTGATCGTCTCTTACTAGGTTGCTAGCTACCGCTGCAACCCGGCTATAGGATCATGATTTCATTGATCAATCTTTAACGTGAAATATACAGTTTTTCGTAAAAAAATTCTATTTAAAAAAACTGTTTTAATTAAGAAAAGGTTTTTAACCCCATTAATTTTCTTTAAAATGAGCCATTGAACAACTCTCTACAATGCTCCAGTGCCATGCTATCTACGAAATATAAAGTTTTAACATAACTTTACCACGAACTGTTTATTGCTTCAAAAATAAAATATCTTTGAAAAGACTGCAGCATGAAAAGACACCAAAAATGCAGTTTTTAATGAAAAAAATATATTCTGTTTTAAAAATAATTTGTTTTAATACAAAAGGTTTTTTACCCAATTATTTTATTTTAAAAGGAGCCATTGAACAACTCTCTACGATGTTCCAGTGCCAAGCTATCTGTGGAAAAGATAGAAAATAAAGATGCCGTTTAGGCAGAATGCTGTAATAGCTGCCACTTTTATTGATTTTCAAGCCAATATATTTGCCACGCTGTTGAAGCCAAGGGACAGAAAGTTCGAACAAGGTTTCAGACAAGGCGGTTTTAATGGTGTACCTTTTGTTTTGATCTGACTATTTTCTTAGGAGTTATGGATTTTTATATTTCTTAACATTGGACGTGATCGTATCTTACTAGGTTGCTAGCTGCCACTGCAACCCGGATAGGAAACTAGATCAATCCTTTATTTAAAAATCAAAATTTTGAGATAGCCATTTTGTTCAGCGTAGTTGATTTCCAGATAGAAAATATGTTTTTTAGGAGGACACTTCCCAACAACCCTCAGGGCAAAGGTTGTAAGTTATGCCCAGGGGCCATATAACAACGATGTTGGCACAATGTATTATTTATTATTTTGTTCCTTTAGAGCAGGGCACTTCGTATCGAAGAAGTTGTGGCTTGTTCCCTTTTTAATAGTTGAAAGTGATTGAAAGGCAACTAATACCCCTTTCACGCCCACCATTTCCCCAAACGCATCCAATCAAAATTTTGGATAGCAATTTTGTTCAGCGTAGTTGATTTATAGATAGAAATTATGTTTTTGAGGAGGAAACTCCCCCACAGCCTTCAGGGCAAGGGCTGTAAGTCATGCCCTGGGGGCATATACGGTTTTTGTAGAAGGTGATGTCGTAGAAACTTCAAAAAAGGCTCATTCGATTGAAAATTCAAAGAGCTAGTTCCCTTAATAATAGTCGAAAGTAATTAGAGGGCAACTAGCCCCCTTTCACGCGCAACTTTCACCCAAACACATCCAATCAAAATCTAGATATAGCTATATTATTCAGAGTAGTTTTAAGATCTGGAAATTAGGTCTTTGAGAATGACACCCCCCCAAAGCCCTCAGGACAAGGGTTGTAAGTTATGCCCTGGGGGCATTTGAGGTTTTGTGTATACAGTGTTGTCGTATAAACTACAGTAAAGGCTCATTCGATTGGATTTCTTAGGAGTTATGGGTTTTTATATTTCTTAATATTGGACGTGATTGTCTCTTACTAACTTGCTAGCTACCGCTGCAACCCGGATTACAAACAGGAAAAAGCCTACGGCTTTTTCTTCTTTGAAATAGCAAGTCTCTTCATTAAACTGACAACATTTCTTTTGGATATTACTATGAAGTTTTGCCAGAGCTTTTCTAGCTGACTTTTCAACAGCATCCGCTTTTTCAAAGAGAATTTTAATCTGTAAATATGAATGCTTTTTATGATCCTGGTTAAAATGTTTCTCAATTTACGAAGATCAGCCTGCATTTTTGCCATCTTCTTGTGTTTCAGAAGTTAAGTTTTCCCGAAACGAACCTGAAACGATCAAGTAGCTAACTAAGTCAAATGTGTGCAATAATTTTTTATTCCAATGATCGTCTTTTAATGTAACTATTTCATTTTTTACATTGGGGCGTGATCGTCTCTTACTAGATTGCTAGCTACCACCGCAACCCTGATAGGTTTCAAGCTACTATTACAACCCGGATTCCAGTTACTATGGACTAAAGGTCGTCATTTTATGTAAATTTACTATTTGGCCTGGTCGTCTCTTACTAGGTTGCTAACTACCAATGCAACCCGGATGCTAGCTACCGCTGCAACCCGGATATTCAGCTATCAATAACCCATGATATCGATGATAATTACAAAATTATCATTTACAATATTAATCCTTTATTTCAACCTTTAGTAGAAACCTGAGTACAAACAGGAAAAATGCTAAGGCTTTTTCTCCTTCGAAATAGTAAGACACGTACCTCAAATGATCAAGTAGCTAACAAATTTAAATGTATACAATGGTTTGTTGTTCCAATGATCGTCTTTTAATGTAGTCTAATGGTGTACTTTTTTTTGATTTGACTCTATTTTTAGGAGTTATGGGTTTTTATATTTCTTAACATTGGACGTTATCGTCTCTTACTAGGTTGCTAGCTACCGCTGCAACCCGGAAATAGCGAACTAACTTCAATGTATACAATGGTTTGTTATTCCAATGATTGTATTTTAGTGTAACTATATCATTACAAACAGGAAAAAGCCTACGGCTTTTTCTTCTTTGAAATAGTAAGAGACGAACCTCAAACAATCAAGTAGCTAACTAAGTCCAACGTATGTATTGGTTTGTTATTCCAATGATCGTCTCTTAATGTAATCAGGCCAAATGACAAAAAGTTTCCTCTACAGGGGTTTTAGGCATGGCGGTTCTAATGGTTTACTATTTGTTTTGATCTGACTTTTTTTTAGGAGTTATGGGTTTTTATATTTCTTAACATTAGACGTGATCGTCTCTTACTAGGTTGCTAGCTACCGCTGCAACCCGGAAATATCTTGTGAATAGATTTTTTCAGTTAAAATTGGGTAGAGGTCGTTCTTTACTATAATTATGATAACGCTCCTTGATCTTTTGTCTAGCCTGCTCAATTCTTGCTTCTCTGTAATATTCATCATTATCATACCGTTCCTTGATCTTTTGTTTGGCTGTCTCAATTTTTGCATGTCTATAATCTTCATCATTGTGATAACACATCTTGCTGTTTTGTTTGATTACTTCTCGATATGCCTGGTCGGTTGAATACCTTTGTTTTTTTCTTTTCAAGATACTATCTCTGTTGTTTGTGTAGTACTGTTTTTTCAATATCCGTGCAGCTTGCTTGATTGAAACCATTATGTAATTATGAATGTGAACTTTTACAGTTCTGAAGCTTCTTATATAGTAATTATGACGTCACAAGGTAATGATTTTATTGACGTCATAGCGCAATGATATTATTTCATGACGTCTTCAGAAACAACAATATAATTTCGTGTTTGTCTATTCACGTCATAGCTCTAATATAAAACTATGACGACATTCAATATTTATCTAGTAGGATTTCAGACAAGGTAATTCTAATGATGCACTTTTGTTTTGATCTGACTCTATTTTTAGGAGTTTTGTTATATTTCTTAGCATTGGACTGATCGTCTCTTACTAGATTGCTAGCTACTGCTGCAACCCGGATTCACATATATATTATTTATGAGAGGCAACCTGGCCGAGTGGTCCAAGGCACTGGTGTTAACCACCAGTCTCTTCGGAGGCGTGGGTTCAAATCTTACCGCTGGTATACGATTATGTTTGAAAGACTGCAGTGTGAAAAGACATCGAAAATGCAGTTTTTGGTGGAAAAATTTATTCTCTTTTAGAAATAATTTATTTTAGTTACAAAAGGTTTTTAACCCAATTAATTTCCTTTAAAATGAGCTATTGAACAACCCTCTACGATGTTCCAGTGCCAAGCTATCTCTGGAAACAAAGAAAAAAAAATAAAAAAATATCCCGTTTAGGAAGAATGTTGTAGTAGCTGCCACTTTTCTTGATTTTCAAGCCAATATATTTCCCTTTCTGTTCAAGCCAAGGGACAGAAAGTTTCCTATACAGGGGTTTCGGACAAGGCGGTTCTAATGGTGTACTTTTTGTTTTGATCTGACTCCTTTTTTAGGAACTATGGGTTTTTATATTTCTTAACATTGGACGTGATCGTCTCTTACTAGGTTGCTAGCTACCGCTGCAACCCGGATAATATTAAGCACACAAAATCCCGTGTCGAGTATCTAAAACCTAGCATAAAACAAAACTAATTTTAAAATTTTCAGGTATTTATCTTGTTTGAATTACAAAATTAGTATTATTGGTTAGACACCATAAATATTTTTGCAGTTTAAATAATAAGTTTAGTGATTCTGGACTGAAAACTAAAATAATTGCAATTATGAGACAATAATATGGAGATATGTACTTTACGGGTTACAGGATACAATAATAAATTTGAACTGAGATGAAAAAAAAATTTCTTCCAGGAGACAAAAAGCAAAACTAATTTTAGAATTTTCATGTATTTTTGTTGTTTAAATTAAAAAATTACTATTACTGATTAGGCATCATAAATATTTTTGCAGTTTACATAATAATTTTAGCGATTAAGCCAAAAAAGAAAATTTTGGTTCCAGGAGTTTCGGTTACTATTGAGACAAGTAGCTATTATTACTATAGAGTTCATTACATGGACTGTTTTATTGCTTCAAAATTCAAATATCTTTGAAAAGACTGCAGTATGAAAATACATCAAAAATGCAATTTTTTTGACAAAATTGATTCTACTTTAAAAAGTATTTTATTTTTAAATACAAAAGTGACTAGATGTTGCAATTTCCTTTAAAATGAGCTATTATACAGCTCTCTATGATTTTCCAGTGCCCAGCTAGCTGAGCAGAAAGAAAAAGCGGAAAGAAAAAAATATCCCGTTTGTGGAGAATAACGTGGTAAAAGTCAATTTTCTTGATTTTCAAGCCAATATATTTTCTTTGTTATTCAAGCCAAAGGGAGGTAAGTTTCCTTTATAGAGGATTCGGACAAGGCGGTTCTAATGGTGTACTTTTTGTTTTGATCTGACTCTTTTTTTAGGAGTTGGGGGGTTTTATATTTCTTGACATTGGAGGTGATCGTCTCTTACTAGGTTGCTAGCTACCGCTGCAACCCGGATATGATGACATTCATTATTTATCTAGTAGGGTTTCAAACAAGGTAGTTCTAATAATGTAGTTTTGTTTTGATCAAACTCTATTTTTAGGAGTTTTGGGTTTTTATATTTCTTAGCATTGGACTGATTGTCTCTTACTAGGTTGCTAGCTACTGCTGCAACCCAAATTCACATATATATTTATTTATGAGAGGCAGCTTGGCCGAGTGGTCCAAGGCACTGGTGTTAGCCACCAGTTTCTTTGGAGGCGTGGGTTCAAATCTTACCGCTGGTATTTATTATGTTTGAAAGACTGCAGTGTGAAAAGACATCAAAAATGCAGTTTTTGGTGGAAAAATTTATTCTCTTTTAGAAATAATTTATTTTAGTTACTATATATTTTTAACCCAATTAATTTCTTTTAAAATGAGCCATTGAATAACTATCTACGATGTTCCAGTGCCAAGCTATCTCTGGAAACAAAGCAAAAAAACTATCCCGTTTAGGCAGATTGTTGTAGTAGCTGCCACTTTTCTTGATTTTCAAGCCAATATATTTCCCTTGCTGTTCAAGCCAAGGGACAGAAAGTTTACTATTCAGGGGTTTTGGACAAGGCGGTTCTAATGGTGTACTTTTTGTTTTGATATGACTCCATTGTTAGGAACTAGGGGTTTTTATATTTCTTAACATTGGAAGTGATCGTCTCTTACTAGGTTGCTAGCTACCACTGCAACCCAGATTAACATTGGACGTGATCATCTCTTACTAGGTTGTTAGCTACCGCTGTAACCCGGATTTATATTTTTAAACATTGGACATGATCGTCTCTTACTTGGTTGCTAGCTACCGCTGCCACCCGGATTTTATTTCTTAGTATTGGATACGATCGTCTTACTAAGCTGCTAGCTACCGTTCAAACCCGGAATCAATGCTTAATATAACAAACAGGAAAAAGCCTATGGCTTTTTCTTAATTGGAAGAGTAAGAGATGACCTGGCTACAACCTAAGAATATGACATCATTGATCAATCTTTGACATGATGAAATTATAATCTTATTTTAGTTACTATGGGCTGGAAGTTCGTTCTTTACTGTAAAAAAAAATATCCCGTTTAGGCAGAATGTTGTAGTAGCTTTTCTTGATTTTCAAGCCAATATATTTCCCTTGCTGTTCAAGCCAAGGGACAGAAAGTTTCCTATACAGGGGTTTCGGACAAGGCGGTTCTAATGGTGTACTTTTTTTTTGATGATCTGACTCCTTTGTTAGGAGCTATGGGTTTTTATATTTCTTAACATTGGACGTGATCGTCTCTTACTAGGTTGTTAGCTACCGCTTCAACCCGGATTGCTAGCTACCGCTGCAACCCGGACAAAGTCTAATGTATGCACTGGTTTGTTATTCAAATGATCGTCCTTTAATGTAACTACGTAACTCATTATAAAGGTAGAACTCTTTCTAATTGATTACAAACAGGAAAAAGCCAACAGCTTTTTCTTCTTTGAAATAGTAAGAGACTAGCCCCAAACAATCAAGTAGCTAACTAAATCAAATGTATGTATTGGGTTTTTATTCCAATGACCGTCTTTTAGTGGAAAATTTTAATATATTGACCTTAAATATAATAACTGTTCTAGCCTTTACTATAGTTAAGTGGCCTATAAAATTTAGTGTAGGCAAGAGGTCGTTCTTTATTATAATTTTGAGG
>NC_142805.1:73275384-73353085 GCF_049724085.1 Artemia sp. Qi Xiang Cuo | reverse complement strand
CTTGTATAAATATATACTGTTGCAAGTATAAGAACCATACTGCATGTCAGAAATTTAGACAGGCTGAACCTAAAGATAGCTATGTCCCCCGGTCGCTTAAACTTGAGTATTGTCCCACTTCTTGTCCACTCTCCTAATCCGGCAAGGAGACTGATGTGGAAAACATTGTCAAAGAACGGAAAAGGCAGTCATTTTGAAATGATCTCGAGAAATATGCAGATTCTGGCCCGTTTCATTTCTGGTTTAGGGGAAAACCCACTATGAGCATGGTGACACACCCCAACTGGCGAAATACTGGAAGACGTACAGAAAATCTTCAACTGCGAGTTCCGCCATGGCTGCCGACTCAGATATTTCTGTTTAATGTCATATTTTGGCCGTTTTTGTAGCATTAGGGAAGGGCTATAAGAATACCCCCCCCCCGCCAGTGATATCTTCAATAAAGGGATCCGTCTAATTGGAGGCCAATTTCAATATTGCCCCTATTCGCTAAGCTGTATGAAAAAGTGATGCATCGACGACTTTATAACCATCTTACTACTTACGGTTTTCTTAGTGATACCCAGTTTGGATTCAGGAAAAACCACTCTGCAATACATGCAGTCCAGCACCTAACAGATTTCGTCAATGGTGCTCTCGAAAAAAGTGTACTGGTACTTTCAGTATTTATAGACTTTAGAAGGGCTTTTGACACGGTGGTTCGTAAAATTTTATTGCATAGGCTAAGCCGTTTAGGGATGCAAGGGGTTATTCTGGAATCGTTGGAATCTTATCTTTACCAGCAGATTACTCAAGTCTCTATTCTAAATTATACTTTACAAACTTTTATTGTTAATTCGGTGTGCCTCAGGGTTCCGTGCTTGGCCCACTTCTTTATCTAATTTACGTTGATACCATGTGTTTTTAAATATCAGATGCACTGATAACGTCTTTTGCTGATGACACGGTGTTTACGATTACAGCTACTTGTCTGAACCAGTTAATTGAGAAGACAAATAAGGCTCTCGCAGAATTGATAAGTTTTAAAAATTCTAGTTATTTGGTGGTGAATATTTCCAAGACAAATTTCATGACATTTTGTAGAAATGGAATTTCATGTGTTTTAGATAATAAAATTGTTTGTAATGGTGAATTTTTAAAGCATGTAAATTATGTTAAATACTTGGGGCTTAGTCTTGATTTTAATTTAAGTTGGAAATCACATTGTGATCTTGTGGCAGTTAAGATTTCAAGAGGTTTGGGTGTGATAAGAAGACTAAAAAATCAACTACCGTCAAATGTTTTACTTTTACTATATCATTCTATTGTTAGCCCTTATTTATCGTATGGTTGCATGCTATGGACTAGTAGTTTTATTTCAAGTCTTAGAAAGGTCCAAATTTTACAGAATAAAATAGTTCGTATTTTAGGTAATTACATTCAGTTTGAAAATAGCACGTTGAATTGCTTTATAAGTTTGAAAATTTTAAATATTTAGCAGTTACGGGATTACCAGTTAGAAATTATATTTATCAATGTTTGAATAAGTGTTCACCGGAGGTATTTTGGGAAATTTTTAAAGCTAATTCATCCTATCACTGTTATGAGACTAGAAATGCGAATGACCTTGCATCTGAGCTTCGTAATTTTTTTTTTTTTTTTTTTTTTTTTTTTTTTTTTTTAGTGGATGTTGTAAGGATTATGGGTGATATTTCTCACTTGCGATTTATAGACTGTAATCCTTTTAAAGTAGGAGATGTTCTTTATGTTGATTTAATTCAAATGCTGATTTTTCCCCGCAAAGAGATAGTTGTTATGTGAATGTAGAGCTTTATAATAATGGATTTGCAGCCATCGTAAACAAACCTTCGGGTTTTTGTAGATGGCTGCAGTAAATTTGTTTGTATTTTTTATGTTAAATAAATTAATTTGAATTTGATTTTAATTGTTCGAACAATTTGTGGTACATTTTGTTTCGAAGTGTTGGCAACAGTGATTGTTATTGTTAGGTAGGTAGGAAATGAGGGTAAGCAGCTGGTTTTGTATTAAATCAGGAGTTAAGCAGGGTTATTTCTACCCCCATTTATATGGATCATTTTGATGGACTTTGTCTTAAGGAGAACAGGAAAGGCAATGGGAGACCACGGAATCAAACGGAGAGGAAAAAGTCTCCTGAACTTAGATTCCTGACAGGGTGCTAGAGGAGGATTGAAAACTAATGTTAAGAAGACTAAGTCACAAAGGCTAGGAATAAGTGAAGATGAAAAGGTAACGTTGGGTAACGAAAAGATTGATCTGTTGGGCAGCTTCACTTACCGTGGTAGTATTATTAGTTAATGTACCGGGAGTAAAACACGATATATTTGAAATACCAAAATAAAGTTCCTTCTTTAATTCGGACTCCTATAATTAAGCTAAATCTAGTTTCAAAAATGAAAAAGTCCTTAATCAGCAAAGAAAAGAAACTGCAGTCTTTGGATTTCGCTAAGACAATGAGCAATAAGAAAAGTGCTACGCACAATATTTTTAAGGAAGTTAAAAGATAAGAACCGTGTGAACGCCTAAATCATCAAAAATATTTAAGACGTATTATTGGACGAGGATTCCCGTCCTTGGGGCACGTGAGCCAATGGCAGACAGTCCCTATAGCGCAGGACGAAAGAACTGCGCTTGGGAGTGGTGTAAATGTGCCTTTTTAATTTTAATCTCTATCCAGATTTGAAGCGATTAGTACCTTAGAACGAGAGAGGTTCAGACGAATTTGTTGTATTTTGGTCACCATTATTGTCATAGAAGTGACTTGTTCCAATGCGACCAAGCATGTAAGTTCAATAAATCTATTGTCTTTTTATATGTGTTTGTTTCTCTTATATGTCTGAGTCTAGTCCGATAATAGGTAACTAGTTCGCCAGTCTCCATGGTAAATGCTCCCAAAGGAACCTGATATCCAGATAGCTCAAGAAAGAAGAAGCCATAATTGTATGTCTACACATTCAATTTTCCCTCATTACTTGAGAGTGGTGCTAGCCTAGTTGACACAATCTCCCTCGCTATAACTGGCTCGATCGGAGAAGCCTCTATCGCCACGAGCAAATCTTTCCTATTAACACGAATGTTACTTCAACGGTACAAATGGAGCTTGTCGGAAATTGGAGGAAAACTGCGAACTGGTTAGGCTATTTAAACTTTGTAATTCAAATTTGATTTTCGGAGAGATACAGACATATAATAAAATTGATTAGGCATATAACAGATTAGATACGATATTAAACCCCTTTAGATATCTAATTTGATATAATAGCATACCCAAAATTTTTTTATTTAAAATTTAATTTAATTTTATATAAACGCAAAAAAAAAAAACGAAAATATTGACGATATTAATTAAATAATAATAGTTCAGAAGTTAGTCGCCAAAAATATATAGATTGCGAAATCTATCCCGGAATACAATGGTCAATCAGATATTGAAGAATTTAATATCCAATTGACCCAGTTTGTACAATTAACAAAAACAGACGTTGGAGCGTTAAAAGACATGCTCCTACTACGATTAAGAGGCCAGGCCTTAACCTTTCTAAAATAGGTCGAGCATACCATAGGAAATAACCCCAACTTGCCAATAAATACGGTTGATGACTTGTTAAAAGCATTCAAAGAGAGATTTATAGAAACCAGTTCAATAAACAAATTAAAACATGGAGTAGTGAACTTTGATTTTTCACAAAATATAAGGGAAAATCTGGATAATATACGCATTTCTGTAGAAGCAAAATACGGAAGTGGTTCTGGGCAACTTTATTAAAAAATCATACTAAATACCTTTTTGCAAGGGCTACCCCCAAAACTATATAGAGTAATAATATCCAAGAATATTCAGACGTTGGATCTTGCAGTCCAAGAAGTAGAGCGACTAATTGAAGTTGATAAAATGGTTGCTAATCATAGTAATGCAAAAATAAACAGCCTAGGCGACTCAAACACTACCCCAATCTTCAAGGGCGATCAGACATCCCCCAATTTCTTTTCAAGATATAACTCCCCAGTAGCACAAAGAAACAAAACGCCAGAACCCGCTAGGCAGTTGAAAACAGTACGTTTTTAGCCCAGGAACCCTCCAAGAAGAAGGTGCTAGAACTACAATCGTGTTGGCCACATAGCAAGAGAGTACCACTACGTCACCAATCCCATACCAAGAAATGCTGTCGGTAATACGCAAAATTACGGTAACCATTTGTCCAAAAGAACAAATTTTTGCACAGGCCGTGCAATAGGCTATAGCCAGGGGGGATTGCGCCAATCAGTACCTTATAATGCGTACCAACCAAATTTGTATAGCCCTTTCCCCAACAGGCAAATTAATTACCGGTTTGAAAACCCAAATACTCGCCAAAGCCAATATAATGCGAGAATACAATATAAAAAGCCTAAAAATTTGCCGATGAGAAATGAAAATTTTACAAGCCAAAAGCACTGGCAAACAGTGCCAGCAAACGGCACTGACACGAGACATCCACGTTACCATAATAATACATGGCGAAGACAGGCAGACGTAAATCATTTAAATATGCCTACAGAACCTTATACGTCTGAATATCTATTACAGGCACCGACAAATGAAATAAATCCTCAGGGAAACGCTTCAGGCCCCTCAGAAACATAAATTGGACCCTGGGGGTGCCAGGGATATTTAGTAGGTCCAGAACAATACTAGTGCCTTCTTGTAGTGATATTATTAACAAGTTACCTATATTTAATAATTTTTTTGTAGAAAACGTTCACTTTACGGACCTAATTGACAGTGGTGCTACTGTAAATATCATAAACTCGCGCGTGTTCAATACGTTGCCTCTGCACGTTAGGCGACAAAAGAACCCTAATAATCCCAATTTAACAAGTGTTACAGGCCATAAATTAAACGCAAAAGGGTCAATTTGCCTAAAAGTAAAAAGAGACAACAGAACCTTCATGACAAATTTCATTATATGCGATAATCTCCAATATGAAGCTATCATAGGGGCAAATTTTCTAAGGTCTAATAAAATACTATTAGACGTAGCCAACGAGGAGTTGGTATACCCAGCTAAGGTGGAGGAAAAAATTTCTACCTTAAGAAATCGTAACAGAAGTTACGAAGATAATATAACAGTAAACAAATTTTCTAGTGTTATAATGTCGAATTATTTTGAACCTCATATCTTTCAAAGACATGGCATAATTTGAAATTTACTCAATTATCATGAGAGATATCTCAGAAATGAAGTAAATTTAAATAATAACAATATTAAATCTTCGATAATAAAAATAGGAGATACGCTACAGTACAGATCAAACGAAATTAAGAAAATAGTAGAATTGTGGAAAAACATAGCACAACCCAACGCGACGCTACAAGATGCCGCAATTGCACAGCATAGCACCATCATGAACCTAATAAACAATAAAAATGAAGAGAAATATGACGGATTTTCGATAAGGAAAACACAAGTCCCTCCCATAACGATGCACAAAATCCAAATATCACAAATGATCGAGCCAGTAATTAACAAATCAGAAATATGGTTTGCGACACCGTCTGAAATACCTAAAAATCTTTTATGCGACGAACAGATTATATCTTATGACAAAGGGGAAGGTTTTATTTGTGTAACCAATAACCATGAAAACTATACAATTACAATTAAAAAGGTGACTTGTTTAGTCCAAATCGAGGTTTTAACGGAAAATGATTTAAATACATGGTAAAATTCAAAAAGAAACCGAGTTAGCGGTATTAAAACTTCAAATAACGAATACCCTTTGACTAAATCGCAATTTTTAAACAAATTTAAAATGTATCATATTACGTATATGTAACTTAATAAAAAATTATGCTAATTATTATGTAATTTTAAGGATTTATTTTCTGAATCTTAAATTTAAATGGGTATTATCCAATTTTACCATATTTAATTTTTAACGACTGGTAATCCCGTAGCAAAACAGCCATATCGCGTGCCATATAAGCACAAAGAGTGGTTAAAAAATAAAATCAATGAATTAGAAAGGACCGAGATTATACGCCCAAGTATAAGTCCGTATAGTGCACCAATAATCTTAGTGCCAAAAAAGAATTGAGATTTTAGACTCGTTATAGATTATAGGGCTCTCAACAAACAAGTAGTTAGCGATAAATTTCCTCTACCTAGAATAGACGAACTTCTTGACTCAATTTCAAGCAAAAACAAAATTTTTACTTCTTTGGACCTTACCCAAAGCTACCACCAAGTGAAAATAGCCGAAGAGGACGTACATAAAACTGCATTTTCAGCATCCGAATATGGATCTTATGAATACTTGAGAGTACCATTTGGGCATAAAACAAGTTCAAGCGCGTTATGTAGACCCCCATTGCACCTGTTAAGAGGATTAAAGAATATAATGCATTTTGTTGATGATATTGTATGCGTGGGGGAAAACACTGAGCAACACTTAGCAACTTTAGCTAAGGTGTTCGAGAAATTCAGGCAAGGCAATTTAAAATGCCAACCTGAGAAAGTAAATTTATTTCAATCCAAAATTAAATTTTTAGGACTAGTAGTGACCCAGGGAGAGATATCCCCAAACCCTGATAAAATAAAAGGTGTTGAAAACCTCAAGCCCCCGAGAACTATGAAAGAATTAAGGGAAATTTTAGGACTTACTGGCCACTTTAGAAAATTCGTATGCAATTATGCCCAAATCGTAAAGCCCCTCTCAGAATTAAAGAAAGCAAATTCCCATAAGGTTACTGGGTCCCAGGAAGCTCAAACTTCGCTAGACAGGCTCAAGAAGGCACGCATTTCTGATCCAATTTTGTCACTCCCCGATTTCGAAAATGGAAAATTCATCGTTACCACTGATGCTAGCTCAAAGGGCATAGGCGCTATCCTTTCGCAAACAATCCCAGCAGAAAACCCTAACCCTCAACAGGGAACACCTAAACAAATAGAAAAAGTTATGTGCTATTCAAGTAAAACTTTATCAAAAGGCGAAAACAGCTATTTCACCACAAACTTAGAGTTACTATCTATTATCTACCAATTTGAAAAATTTAAGCATTATTTAATCGGTAGAAAATTTATATTACGAGCAGACGATAAAAGCTTGCAGTACCTGCGCCCATTTAAAAACACAACGGGCATTCTAGCGAGATGGATTATGAAAATCCAAGACCTAGATTATGAATTTGAACATTTAAAGGGAAAACAAAACGCAGCTTGCGACTTTTTGAGTAGATATCCAGAAAATGACCCGTCGGAAACTGAAAAGAATGAAGTTAATGCTATCAATGCTAAAAGCAAACATTGATATAAGAAAAACAAAGTCAAAGACGCAGTAAAAGAAAATAGGATTGACTATTTTCCCTTGTCTTTGGAAAATATAAAAAGAAAGCAAAAAAAGGACGAAATGTGTGTAGCACTAATTTATTATTTTGTGAATGATGATGCGTTACCGGATAAATTCAAAACTCTTAGAAAAGAGATAGATAATTTTTACTACGACCTTGATGAAAAAATACTGTGTAGAATTGTGACTGCTGAGACAAATGGAAACCAAACCTCGATAATACCTGTGTTACCACAAAACTTGATAGGGCCTGCATTTGAATATTTTCATGCGGACACATGTGGACATTTAGGAGCTATGAAAACGTTCCATAAGTTAAAACAATACTTTTACGTACAATCATCACTGACAAAACTTAAAGAATTTGTAAGTACATGCGAAGCATGTAACTTGAGAAAAACCACCCCAGCTTATCCAAATCCTCCACGGGGAAGGGTCCCAGTAGCAAAGTACCCCTTCGATATCATCTCATTTGACCTATACGGGACAAGTGGAGGCTTACCTGTTTCTAGCAGAGGCCATACGTGTATTCTTTCGGTTGTAGATCATTTTTCCGGATTTACTTTTGCAAAAGCATTAAAAAATCAAGGTGCTTATGCCACAAGTAAGGCATTAGCAAACTTATTTTTACAATTTGGCATTCCTAACAAAATTCTGAGCGACAACGGGAGCAATTTTGTTGCAAAAGTAACAAAAGATTTAATGAGTTTCCTGAATATAGAGGAAATGGTGACAGCGCCGTACCATCCACAAGCTAATGGAAAAATAGAAAACATACATAAAATATTTTCGAACGTTCTAAGTATTTATACGAAATACAATAGGAGCGACTGGGATAAATTCTTACCTTATTTAACCAACGTAATCAACACTGCTTATTCCGAAACAACCAGAGACAATCCATTTTATTTACTTTTTGGCCTAGATTTTATAATTCATTATTATTAGATTATTTAATCTCGGAAATATTATAACGACTCAGAAGATTATAAACAAGAATTCATAAATAGGATGAGGAAAACTTATAAAATAGTTAGGCAAGAGTTGGAAAAATGTAAAATAAACCAAGAGCTAAGAAACCAACCCAAAGTTAAGGGGAATATAGATTTCAAAATAGGAGACTTAGTTTACCTAAAGAACGAGGCAAAAACGGAAGGAAAAAAACTTTCCAACAAATATTCTGGGCCGTACAGAATAGTCAAAAAGTAAGATAATGAATATACCTTTAAAATGGAGAACCCCGATAGTGGAAAAACTTACAAGGCGCATGTAAGCCGAATAAAAAGAGCAAAATTTCCAGACAAATGGATATCCCATCACGCTTCTACTGAATCGTCAGATTCTGAAAATGAGACCCCTATGTCAAGACTGTCAGAGCTCAAACCCTTTAATGTCAAACAAGATTATTTTGAAAATGAAAGTGATGAACAAAACTTTGAAGAATTTTTAGCAATGAACAATCTAGTTGTTCCTAAGAAAAAATCCCTAATACCAGGATTTTTTCCTGAAATAAAAACGCCAAAAAGTCCAAAAAGTTATTCATCGGCGAGCACGGGAGATTTGGATTACACAATATCTCCAAAAACCCAATTTTTCCCCGATAGAATCTCGACCCCATGTCCCCCCAAAAGATTTCCAGACGATATGGTTTCCCCTGCAACACCAATAGAAAGGCCCCTGTCCTTACAGGAAGAATTAAACAGAGCTGTAGAAACCCCCGGGATTACTGTAAAGAAAACTCCTAACAAAGAGTTAATTAAAACAAGCCTGCGAGAAGCTATGGATTTAATAAATTTTCCCATAAAAACGAGTCAAAGTACATTGCCCGAGAATAAAACTCCAAAGGATGACCAGCAAGGTCAATATCATGATATAACTGTGTCCAAGGTCAAACCTAAACACGACTGGACGTGGACTTCACGGAAGGACTCCCTCTTGCAAAGAATTCCCCATCCCCCTGAAGACATGGCCTTCAAACAAGGGAGGAACCCCACGAAAACTCTTGATTCCTCCCAAAGCTCTCAAGAATCTTTCAAATCCCCCGAGTTGAGAACTCAAGGCGAGGACTTAGAGAATAAACCTTCTACTTCCAGAGGAGCAGAAATTTACGAAGGAATGGCAGGTGATACCACAAAAAGTGCCACCTCTAAAATTTCTTATCCAGATTCGTCGGCAACCAGGTCTGAAGAGTCTGAAGTCGAATCAGAGCGTCGCGGAGCTAAGTAAATAGTGATATCTATGCCAACATAAGCAGCATAAAACATTAAAAAAAAGAATTTAACAGGCCATTAGCTTTTTAAAAAACTCTACACAAAGTAAGACATTATTTCGATAGACACCAAGAAGAAGAAAAAAATGCAAGAACCAGAGGAGATAATAACGACACAGTCAGGTAGAACTGTTAAAAAACCTGACAGATGGAAATATCGATAATTAATGAAAATACAAATTTCAAAGTTATTAATTTAACACCATAATAAATTCAAAAGTGTGCAATTAAAGTTAACTAAGTAACGATTAATGAAAAAAAAAAATAAAATAAAATAATACGATTAAGGTCAAAACGTTGACGATAACATAAAATAACCAGCGGTAGGAAGCTAGTGGTATACTGAAAACGACAACACGCGTTGGACCACGTCTTGTGGGAAGCCCGAGGAGGAACTCAAGGCCCATGATTGTTTTGTAATTTTTTTGTGTGTACACGACCGTAGGAAGGGATATTTCTCAGTCCTTCAAGTGTAAAAAATTAGTATTTTTATGCCAACCAGGGCAAGTAAAAAAAATACTTAAAGGTTTAACAGAAACTTCAGCGAGCTAGTTAAGTTTTCGTTTTTGAGTCAGAATGATTTTAAAGATAAACAGAGATTTTACTTTATTATAGCTCCTAGAAAAAAAAAAGCTTTTTAATTTAATTATATTATATAAATTAAGTATTCTGTCATACAGCTGTGTTAAACATTACTTCCAAAGAGAAACAGATACATTAATGTCTTTAGCTCCTTGACAAAAAAATTTAATTTCATTAGTTTATATCTATGACGTATACAGTAACAGAGAGATCACCGTTATATTGCTCTGTGAAAAAATTGTTATTCATTTTTTGTTTTTTATATCTTAATTGTATTGTGATAATTTGCCTGTGAAATATTCTTGTAATACATTCCCGTAATGTCTTAATAACACTGACTCAGGTCCCTCTCGGATATTACATGAAAAAATTTGACCCATGTCCCAATAAAGATTGATAGTATCCAAAACAAGATATTATTAGTACAAAAGAGTCTAATTATACGAAATATTTCATGTTACTCCAGATTATAATTATTTTAGTCCGACACATTAAATATATGATACCAGAGTAATTACTTGCTGCACACTCGCTTATTCATCTATTTCTTGCTCAAGGAGTATACTATTTCTTACTCGATCAATATATGAATTAATAGCCAACTATTGTTAATTATAACCAAACAACCGATTGGTACGTTTATATGTAGAATTTCACGGTGGATGTGGAATTATATCTCAAAAATAATTTGTAAAATTTTAAAACCATTTAATCAGTTAAAATATATGGATTGAAACCCTGTGAATGTCCAATGGCGACTAAGTAAAACCCACAAGGAATTCCCTATTAATGTGAAGGTGTTTCTCGCTTAACGGATTCTAATAAGACTTTAATATAATATTTATTTATTTAGTGCTGAAGGATTTGCTCAAACAATAGCCTTCTAAAAAGATATTGATGTCAGTTCTTCATTATGCTTATATTCTTTGCCAAGGATTAACTGGAATCTACGGAGGCAAGCATGGAAATCCTGCATCTAATGATCTTATTCAAAAAACGAATATGAGGCACCAATGTTGACTTGCAGTTACGGAAAAATCCCGAGACTAAGAACCGCTGCATTTCAGCCGTTAAACCCGGAACCCCATGAGAACGTCTAAGCCTAGAAATAGGGAAGACACTAGAAGACAAGCGGATAGAGAGGCCTCCACTCGTCCTTGTTGTGTCTTGCTCCCTCCTCGTAGTATCATTTGCGTAAAACCGTGTGGTTTCGACGCTGCACATGTGTTCCTTATACAGCACGGACGTGCGTGAGCAATGAAGGCACGAAAAATATTGTAACAGTAGACCTCAAACTAAATACTGAAGGGTAAATTATGTTTATTCAACATAAATATTTCCGTTATCAAAACAAATTTGAAGACATTTCTGTTTTAGATTTTCATTGTGAGTACCAATATTAGTGTATTTATTTAATTCTGTCTCATAGCTAAGAAATTATAACCCAATTAATTCGTGAATTATTGTATGTGTATTTACTTCAAAGAACATGTGATTCTGCCGCGTTGTTTTTATTGCAGGAAAGTAAATGGACACTTTGGTCATTGAGTATTTCAATAAGCTGCCCAGTACAGATACGACCCAGTAGCATCTATTTTCATCATATCTCAACCAGCGAAGAGTACTCACCATAACTTCAGGCAATTTTCATCCCAACTTCGTCTACGAAAACAACAGTTACCTTCGATCGTCGTTTCTTCGACCATGAACCATATTATGTATCAGGTAACACTATATTTGAACCTCAGTATCAAGTGCTTTAACGAACTATATAATCACATAAATGCTGAGAAACCCATCGGCCAGTACAAGATATAAATACGTAGATATCGCTGTTGATACTCACTATGGACCCCAGAATAATTTGACAGTATAGTGACGATATTTGAAGCTAAGCGATATTAAACGATATTTAAAGTTAAATGATACTTAAAGACATCTGAAGATATTTGAAGACGAAATTAAAGACAATTTGAAGTTTAATTCTGAGAAATCCATCGATCAGCACACGATAAACGATATTTAAAGTTAAATGACACTTAAAGATATTTGAAGATATTTGAAGCATAAATTAAATACAATTTTAACTTTAACTCTGATAAGACCATCGAGCAGCACAAGATAAACGATATTTAACAATATTTGAAGTTAAATGATAGTTGAAGATATTTGAAGCTGAAGTTAAAGACAATATATTAAGAGACTCACTATAATATGACAACAACCCATTTCAAAAGGCACAAATGAACAATTTTACGCGAAAATACATTCTCTAAGTGCCCCAAAATCCTAAAAACTATATGCTGATAAGAAAAACACCAACACCTGTAGTGGGAAGAATCATTTCCCAGTTGACTATTAGAACGGTATTTAACGGTCATTTCCCAGTTGACTATTAGGGAAAACTTACCGTGTAAAGACAACTAGACTCAAACTGTTCCATGAAGAAACCATAACGTAAGTGCTTCGAAATTTTTGCCACGACAAAAGGAGTGAAGGACAGTAATTTACAACAGAAGGGTGTAGTACACTAAGGACACGAAAGGTGATGAATAGATGTGAAGCTACATGTGTTACTTCCTAACAGCTTTGACAATTCAAAAATCTAAATAGTGAAAGTGTTTTAATGTCATCTGTGAATATGTTGAACCAAATATTGTATATTATAAATCATTTATGTGTGTACCACAAGTAGAATTAGGTGTAATATTATTATGTTACTCATTTAACGTTGTGTAGATATTATTTAGTACGTAATATAGACAGCAAAATAAAAAAAAAATAAAACCAATGTAAAATTAGAATAGTCCCAACCTTATTGTAAAAGTAAAATTAATCAGTGTTAGATATATAAAAAGAAAAAAAAAAAATCTTTAGTATCTTAGCTAACCTAGAACCAAAAAATAATCTTGGTCCGGCAGATGAATTTTATATAGGGATGTAGAATAAAATAAGAAAAACAATTTAAAAATTTTAAAACTCCTGATGGGCAGTAACTAATGACGGGGCGTCATTATTTCATGGGAAGGGTGATATGTACCGGGAGTAAAACACAATATATTCGAAATACCAAAATAAAGTTCCTTCTTCAATTCGGACTCTATAATTAAGCTAAATCTAGTTTCAAAAATGAAAAAGTCCTTAATCAGCAAAGAAAAGAAACTGCAGTCTTTGGATTTCGCTAAGACAGTGAGCAATAAGAAAAGTGCTACGCACAATATTTTTAAGGAAGTTTAAACGATAAGAACCGTGTGAACGCCTAAATCATCAAAAATATTTAAGACGTAGTACTGGACGAGGGTTCTCGTCCCTGGGCCACGTAAGCCAATGGCAGCCAGTCCGTAAAGCGCAGGACGAAAGAACTGCGTTTGGGAGTGGGGTAAATGTGCCTTTTTTATTTTAATCTCTATCCAGATTTGAAGCGATTAGTACCTTAGAGCTAGAGAGATTCAGACGAATTTATTTTATTTTGGTCACCGTTATTGTCATAGAAGTGACTTTTTCCTGTGCGACCAAGCATGTAAGTTAAATAAATCTATTGTCTTTTTATATGTGTTTGTTTCTCTTATATGTCTGAGTCTAGTCCGATAATAGGTAACTAGTTCGCCAGTCTCCATGGTAAATGCTCCCAAAGGAACCTGATCCCCAGATAGCTCAAGAAAGAAGAAGCCACATTTGTATGTCTACATATTCAATTTTCTCTCATTAATTGAGAGCGGCGCTAGCCTAGTTGACACAATCTCCAGCGCTATAAGTGGCGCTATAGGAGAAATCTCTATCGCCACTAGCAAATCTTTTCTATTACCACAAACATTTTTTCAATGGTACATTAAGACGGTGGGAGTAGTGAATATGTTAAAAGTAAAAAGGTTCAGGGTGTTTTTTTACAGTTGAAAAAACTTGGGAAGAATTGGAAGATAAGTCTGCAAAACAAGATTAGGATATTGGAAGGTACAGGTCAAATATGGCTCTGAAGCATGGGCGCTCCGAAAAGTGGATGAAGATTTACTTGATGTTTTCGCGAGAAAGAGCCTACGGATTGTTTTGGGCACCCGGCTGACTAACCGTGTTTCAAACAATAGGTTATACGAAAAATGTGGTTCAATCCCGCTTTCTAGGGCTATAATGTAAGAAAGTTTGAAATGGCTATGGCACGTTCTACGGATGAATGATGATAGATTGCCCAAGAATGACCTTTTCAGCCAACCGTCTAGGGCTAAACGGAAAGTAGGTCCGCATCCTCTAAGACCTAATTTAAGGTTGTCATCCTCTAAGACCTAATTTCCAGAACTTTCAACTACGTTAAACAAAATGGCTAACTCAAAATTTTGATTGGATGTGTTTGGGGAAATGGTGGGCGTGAGAGGGGCGTCATTCGCTCTCCAATCACTTTCAACTATTGAAAAAGGCACTAGGCCTTTCAATTTCCAATCAAATGAACCCTTTTGAAGTTTTTATGACAACGCTTTCAATAAAAACCTTATATGCTCCCAGGGCATAAATTAAAACCCTTGCCCTGAGGGCTGGGGGAGGGGTTGTCATCCTCAAAGGCCTAATTTCCAGAACTTTCTACTACGTTGAACAAAATGGCTATCTGAAAATTTTGATTGGATGTGTTTAGGGGAATGGTGGGCGTGAGAGGGGGGCTAGTTACCCTCCAATCACTTTCGACTTTTAAAAAGGAGACTAGTACTCTCAATTTCCAATTGAAAAATCCCCTTTTGAAGTTTTTATGACAACTCTATCTCTAAAAACCTTATATGCCCCCAGGGCATAACTTAGAACCTTTGCCCTGAGGGCTCTGTGGGGTTTGTCATCCTTAAATATATAATTTCAAGAAATTTCAACTACGTTGAATAAAATGTCTATCTCTAAACTTTGATTGAATGTTTTTGGTTAAATGGTGGGCGTGAGAGGGGGGTTATTTACTCTCCACTCACTGTCGACTATTAAAAAGGGCAATTGCAATTTCCAATCAAATCAGCCCTTTTTAAAAGTTTCTACAACTTTCTATATAAACCTTATTTGCCCCCAGGGCATAACTTACCACTCTTGCAATGAGGACTCTGAGGGGGTTATCATCCTAAAAGACCCAATTTCCAGAACTTTCAACTACGTTGAACAAAATGGATATCTCAAAATTTTAATTGGATGTGTTTGGGAAAATGGAGGGCGTGAGAGAGGGGCTAGTTGCCCTTCAATCACTTTCGACTATTAAAAAGGGCACTAGCCTTTTCAATTTCAAACTGAATGAACCCTTTTTGAAGTTTCTACAACATCGCTTTCTATAAAACCTTATATGCCCCAGGGCATAACTTACAACCCTTTCCCTGAGGGCTGTGGGGAGGGTTGTCATCCTTAAGGACCTAATTTCCGAAACTTTCAACTATGTTGAATAAAATTGCTATCTAAAATTTTTGATTGTATATGTTTGGGGAAAATGTGGGCGTGAGTGAGGGGTTAGTTGCCCTCAAATCACTCTCTACTATTAAAAAGGGGCTAGCCCTTTGAATTTCTAATCGAATGAGCCCTTTTTCAAGTTTCTACGACAAAGATTTCAGTAAAAACCTTATATGCCCCAGGGCATAACTTATAACCCTTGCCCTGAAGACTGTGGGGGAGTGTCTTGCTCAAAGGTATAATTTTCTGAACTTTAAACTGCGTGGAACAAAATTACTATTATTGCCAATTTTTTGTTTGTCAATAATTAGTGATATTATTTGTATGAATATTCGAGTTTTTTTTGTTCTTTTTTTTCTTTTCAAAGTTTGTTTGTTTGTCAATTTGTTGTTTTTCAATAATTAGTGATAACATTTGCATGAATATTCGAGTTCTCAAGGGACTACATTTAGGCCCTAGGGATCATTGATCAGTCCCTGGAGTTGTGTTTTATCTTTGTGTTTATATTGAATAAAGTCAAAGTCAAAGTCAAAAAGGGCACTAACCATTTCAATTTCCAATCAAATGAGCCCTTTTTGAAGTTTCCACGACAACGCGTTCTATAAAAACCTTATTGCACTGAGGGCTGTGGGGGGTTGTCATCCTAAAAAACCTGTTCCAGAACTTTCAACTACGTTGAACAAAATGACTATCTTAAAATTTTGATTGGGTGTGTTTGGGGAAAAGGTGGGCGTGAGTGGGGAGTTATTTGCCCTCCAATCACTTTCGACTATTAAAAAGGGCACTAGCCCTTTAAATTTCAATTGTTTATCAATTTGTTGTTTTTCAATAATTAGTGATAGTATTTGTATGAATATTCGAGTTCTCCAGGGACTACATTTAGGCCCTAGGGATCATTGATCAGTCCCCGGAGTTGTGTTTTATCTGTGTGTTTATATTGAATAAAGTCAAAGTCAAAAAGGGCACTAGCCATTTCAATTTCCAATCGAATGAGCCCTTTTTTAAGTTTCCACGACAACGCGTTCTATAAAAACCTTATATGCCCCCAGGGCACAACTTACAACCCTTGCCCTGAGGGTTGTGGGGGGTTGTCATCCTCAAAAACCTGTTCCAGAACTTTCAACTACGTTGAACAAAATGGCTATCTTAAAATTTTGATTGGGTGTGTTTGGGGAAAAGGTGGGCGTGAGTGGGGGGTTAGTTGCCCTACAATCACTTTCGACTATTAAAAAGGGCACTAGCCCTTTGAATTTCCAATCGAATGAGCGTTTTTTAAAGTTTCTATGAGAACGCTTTCTATAAAAAACCTAATATTCCCCCAGGGCATAACTCACAACCCTTCCTCTGACGGCTTTGGGGGAGTGTCCTCCTCAAAAACATAATTTCTATCTGGAAATCAACTACCCTAAACAAAATGGCTATTTCAAAATTTTGATTGGATGTGTTTCCGGAAATGGTGGGCGTGGAAGGGGTGTTAGTCGCCTTCCAATCACTTTCGACTATTAGAAAGGGCACAAGCCACTCCAATTTCCAATTGAATGAGCCCTTTTCGAAGTTTCTACGACAACTTCTTCGATACGAAGTGCCGTGGTCTAAAGGAAAAAAAATAATAAATTATACATTGTGCCAACATCGTTCTTATATGCCCCCAGGGCATGACTTAAAACCCTTGCCCTGGGGGTTTTGGGGGAGTTTCCTCCTCAAAAACATATTTTCTATCTTGAAATCAACTACGCTGAACAAAATGGCTATCTCAAAATTTTGATCGGATGTGTTCGGGGAAAAAGTGTGCATGCAAGGGGTGTTAGTTGCCTTCCAATCACTTTCAACTATTAAAAAGGGCACAAGCCACTCCAATTTCCAATCGAATGTTGTAAACGCAATGACAAACCACGGTTTGAAATCCTCAGCATAGGAAAAGTCCGTTGAAAGAAACCAGTTTGACTAGTTTCTTAAGCAACTTCCCTATAAAATATAGCGCTTGTGTTACAGATAGTACATAAGTACCAAACTCTTTGCTTTACCCTCCCCCCTAATGTACAAATATATAGCCCGAATTAAACATTTACAATCAACTACACATTTTAGACATTAATAATCACTCAAGACTATTAACATAAATAACAGAGTCAGACTCAAAACGAGAAGAAGTTAATATGGGCAGGGTTCTAAACACTATGCTTTCTAAAAGCAAGAATATGATTTGTGCTTTACTGAAAAAAATTGAAATGAACTAACTGAAAAAAATGTGCATTGTCAGTTTAATATACATATGCTGATATTTATACCTTAAAATCTGTATTAGTTTTTGTTTTCTTAAAGTTATAAAAGTGAAAACATTTAAAATAATTTTTTCAGTATAGTAAAAATTATATTCTGGCTTTCAAAAAACATTGGCTTTAAATCTAGCTCATATTAATTTCTGCTCGTTTTGAGTTTGACTCTGTTATTTATTTCAATTTCTGTTTGTTTTGGGATTCATTTATTTATTGATACTGATTTCTGGTCAATTAAAAAGAGCACTAGCTCTCTCAATTTCCAATCGAATGAGCCCCATTTTAAGTTTCTACAACACCGCTTTCTGTAAAAGCCTTATATGCCCCCAGGGCACAATTTACAACATATACCTCGAGGGCTGTGGGGGTGTTATCATCCTTAAAGACCTAATTTCTTTAACTCAAAACTACTTTTAAAAAAATGGCAATCTCAAAGTTTTGATTGGATGTGTTTGGAGAAATGATGGGCATGAGAGGGGGTTTAGTTGCCCTCCAATCACTTTCTAAAAAAAAGGGCAGTAGCCATTTCAATTTCCAATCGAATGAGTGCTTTTTGAAGTTTTTACGACCCCACTTCCTATAAAAACGTTATATACCCCAAGGGCATAACTTACAACCCTTACCAGGAGGGATGTAGGGTGGTTATCATCCTTAAAGACCTAATTTCCAAAACTTTCAACTACTTTTAACAAAATGACTATCTCAAAACTATGATTGGATTTGTTTGGGGAAGTGGTGGGCGTGAGAGGGGGTTTATTTGCCTTCCAATCACTTTCGATTATTAAAAAGGGCACTAGCCCTTTCAATTTCCAATTGAATGATCCCTTTTTGAAGTTTCTACGACAACGCTTTCTATAAGAACCTTATGTGCCCCAAGGGCATAACTTACAACCCTTGCCCTGGGGGTGTGGGGGGTTTTTCATCCTTAAAAACATAATTCCCAGACCTTCCAACTACGTTGAACAAAATGGCTATCTCAAAATTATGATTAGATGTGTTTGGGAAAATGGTGCGCGTGAGAGGGGGTTAGCTGGCCTCCATTTACTTTCGACTATCAAAAAGAGCACTAGCCCTTTCAATTTCCAATCAAATGAGCTCTTTTTGAAGTTTTTACGACAACACTTTCTATAAGAAACCTTATATGTCCCCAGAGAATAACCTACAGGCCCTGTCCTGATGGCTGTGAGGGGGGTATCATCCTCGAGCTCCGAATTTCCAGGACTTTCAAATATATTGAGCAACATGCATATTTCAAAATTTGTATTGTAAGGGTTTGGGGAAACGGTGGGCGTGATAGGGGGGTTTGTTGCTCTCTAATCACTTTCAAATATTAAAAAGGGTACTAGACATTTCAATTCCAATTGATTGAGCCCTTTTAGAAGTTTTTACGACAACGCTTTCTATAAAAACCTTATATGTCCCAGTACATAACTTACAAACATCGCCCTTGGGGCTGTGGGGGGTTTGTCATCCTCAATTACCTAATCTCCAGAACTTTCAACTACTGTGATCGAAATGGCTATTTCAAAATTTGATTGGATGTGTCTTGGGAAATGGTGGGCGTTAGAGGGGTATTAGTTGCCCTCCAATCACTTTCGGCTATTAAAAAGGGCACTAGCCCTTTGAATTTCCAAGGGAATGAGTCCTTTTTGAAGTTTTTACGACAACACTTTCAATAAAAACCTTATATGCCCCCAGGGCATAAATTACAACCCCTTGCCCTGAGGACTTTGGGGGGGGGAGTGTCCTCCTCAAATACATAATTTCTAGATCTTTCAACTACGTAGAACAAAATGGCTATCTCAAAATTTTAATTGGATGTTTTTGGTGAAATAGTGGGCGTGAAAGGGGTGTTAGTTACCTACCAATCACTTTCGACTATTAAAAAGGGCACAAGCCATTCCAATTTCCAATCGAATGAGTCCTTTTTGAAGTTTCTACGACAACTACTTCAATACGAAGTGCCCTGGTCTAGGACCAACCAAAAAAAAAAAAAAAAATACACTGTGCCACCATCGTTATTTACTCAGGCAGGGCTTTTGCGCTGCCTATGATACACTATTTTGATAACCTAGCACCGCAGCGTCTTTTAGTTTACTTTGCAATTTAAATTTTAATTAGTTTGTATGTTCTTAGTGGTATATAGTAAAAAAAAAATTAGGAATGAGAGGCAAGGTCAAGTTTATTCCCCTGGAACTCACCAAAAATTCCCCCTTAGAAAATTCTCCCCACTTGTACAATTGAGCAGCCGAAGGGAAATTAAGAAAAATGAAAGGGATGAAGAAAAGAAGGGACTATGGAATATTCCACCTATATTCTAAGATATATGCAGAGTCATTGGTGTAGAACCAAACAGTTTGTGGTAACAAACTCGGGCCATTAATAATCAAACTCTAAAAAAAAGTTATTCTGATAACAATTAATGTATTAATTTGCTTGCTATAAATTATCAATTATTAATTTGCTTTGCTTGCTATATATGCTTGCTAAGAGAATTGACTTGCTGTGTTGATTCCAAATATATAAAGTTTTTTTTTAAGGTTACAGATCAAATGCTAGGAGCTGAAGAAGATCTGTCTTATTTGGAAAAATGTAAAAAGGCCAAACGTCTGGAAAAACTTCTTATTTCTTTTATTTACGGTCGATCCCGAACTCTTTTAACAGAAAAATCACATTTTGCTTTTTCACATGGTTTTTCGTAACTCTCTTCTGCTTAATTGTGCTATTTTTTTAATCTCTCTTCTCCTGAACAACTGGCATTTGAGTATAAAAAAAAAGAAATACAATCATTAGTTTAAAAACAGGAAATCATTGAAAAATTCTGATGTTATTGCAAAAATAAAATTTTAAAGGTTCACTTTGAAAAAGTTGTGTTAAACTTCGTCCAAAAAGTAATAAATTTAGCTTTTTAAATTCAGTCTAATTAAGGTCATAATTTTTTAATTTTGGCTCATTTGCAAATCGGATAAAAAATATGAAGAAAGAAAAACTTGGTAGATGAAAACAATAAATAAAAAATAATTTTATAGAATTTTTAGGTTTTTTAAAGTAATTTGTATAGTTTTTTGGTTGAATTTTTGGTGTTTGAGCCAAAATAAAATTTTTGAACGGACATCAGCAAGAAACTTTGGCAACTAAATAGTATGCTCTTAATTTTGTCTCTAAAAAATCTCTATCAAGAAATATATAAATGAATTTTCTTTATTGTAAATGAAGTTTTTCTAATCATCTTGTTTCATTTCTAGAACTTATTACAAACAAAAACTCATAAAATCTCAAAGACAGTGGGCTTTTTAAAAAACTTGATTATATTTTTGTTTGCTAAACAATGAACTCGTATCAGAAAACCTACAAACTATCAGAATTTTTGTCAAAATCTTGTGAAAATTCAAAAGGTTTTACCCCATAATCCTAGGCAATGTAAAATAAACACTTCATTTAAAAGTCAATCTACAAGTTTTTAATAGAGTCATATTTTCTGGTCAAAGAAAAACTAAGATTATTCTCCTATATACCCGTGTTAAGAAGCATCCTTGAAATCTGTTGGTCTATTTTTGTGACGTATTTTCGCAAGTCAATTATATTTTTCCTTAAAGCTGGACGGAATGAAAACCGAAAATTAGCTATGCCGAAGAGATTTTACTGTGCAAAAATGGGGCGGTTATCTTTTGATGAATGCAAACGGGTTTAGAAGGCGGTCCTTAACTTAACTCTGCAAAATTTAAATAGCAGGGTTTCAAGCTCTCACCTGATTTTAAAGGACAAAATCGCAAAAAAGATAAAAAGCGGACAAAAATGTAGAATTGTCTTTCCCTCTCAGCATTAGCCTTTAGTAAAATTAAGAAAAGACTAGACATTTAAAAAAGAAGAAGTATCAATTACAGAAAAACGTAAGGACGTTTGATAAAGCATTGACGGGAAAGAATACACTTATTTAGCAAGGGCACCGCCAGAAAATTGTCCAGGGGGGGGACACACTGCTTACTCTTTATGAGGCTTCAGATAATTGTTAAAAGAGGTAGAGAGAAGTCGGAATTAATTAAAATGCTTCTCTATACAGCTAAAATATTAAATTCCCATATCTATCAGCACATAGGGGGGGGGGGCATCATCAGCCCAGCCAGTAAATTCCTTTGGGGTGGCAAATACTGCTAGGAACTTAGTTTTCAGCAATTTCAAATGGTATTATTTTTCTTGTTCTATTTATATGAATTACTTCAATGCACTTAAACAAACGCATGCAATGTATTTATCGATAGGAAAATCCTATTGCAGAGCTTGTGATGGTTTAAAGATCAAAAGTCTGTCTCATTCTTAACTCCTTACTCTTTACTGTGAAGTTTGGCCTTTGTTCAAATTTTTAAAGAAAATTTGCAATTGAAAAAATAAAGATTTTTCAAAGCATTAAAAAACATTCGTTTAATGAGCAGGGCGTTGAAAAGGGGGCAGTCCCCCTCATAAACAAAGTAATTTCAATTTGTTTTGAGTTTTAACCTTGCTCCTTGCTTAAGTGGAAAAACCTTTTATATTTGGTTAATTACATTTCATGAGACTGTAAAGAATTATGAATGCAATACTTTTGGTAACGCAGAAAAAAGATCAATATTTCAATGATCTCTGTTTGGATTTTGATGTTAATCAAATAGTTCATGATAACTTAATGAGAAATTATAACATATATGAGGGGATTTGCACACACACACACAAACACACACACAAACACACATAAACTAATAAACACACACACACACAAAAACAGAAAAAACCACACCATTAAAACACAACACAAAAACACACACAAACACACACACACAAAAAAAAAAACAAACTCACACACAAACACAAACACAAACACACACACAAAAACACAAAAAAAAAAACACACAAACACACACACACACGAACATACACACAAAAACACACAAACACACAACTGAAATAATCCTACTCTTACACTTCAAAAAAAAAAAAAAAAAAAAAAAAAAAATTAACGTTTAAAAATCAATAGAATGTAACAGTGACAAGGCAAACCACGTCAAAACACTACTGAAATATTCCAACTCTGACATTTCAACGAAAAAAAAAAATGAAAAAATGAACTTTGAAACATCAAGAGAATGTAACAGTGACAAGGTAAACCACGACAAAACACTACTGAAATATTCCAACTCTTACATTTCAACGAAAAAAATCTAAAATGAAACATCTTCAGAATATCACACACAAACACAAACACACACACACTCACACACACACAAAAACGCACACACAAACACACACACAAAAACATAAACAAACACAGAAACAAAAACAAAAAAAGAAAAAAACACACACAAGCACACACACACACACACAAACACACACAC
This sequence comes from Artemia sp. Qi Xiang Cuo, assembly GCF_049724085.1. Taxonomy (NCBI): domain Eukaryota; kingdom Metazoa; phylum Arthropoda; class Branchiopoda; order Anostraca; family Artemiidae; genus Artemia; species Artemia sp. Qi Xiang Cuo. The sequence goes on along the minus strand of NC_142805.1, from coordinate 73,329,845 downwards.
AGACACACACACACAAACAATTGGTGCCCATGAGGAGGAGGTCTGTATACAATTACTAAATATGTATCAACATTATTCAATTTAGTTTGTAATACTAGTGTTTCACACGCCATTTCCTTATATTCACTTAGATCGCCTCGGACTCTCGCGAGTAAACTAAACACAGATATGCATCCGTAATCTTTCTTCTGGCAAAAAAAAAATACAAAATTCCACATTTGTGCAGAGAGGAGCTTGAAACCTCTACAGGTTTCAGAGAACAGGTTTAGTATAGAAACCAGGTATATCTCAAGCTAATGATTGGTTATCTTATACCCAATAACTCATAGGAAGAAAAACAAGTGTCCTCCAAGTGCCCACAAATACTGCGCGTTTATTTTTCGTTTTATTAACAGGTTCTCCGTCAGACACGCTAGTGTCTATACTAAACCTGTTCTCTGTTCTACTTGTTCTCTGGTAAGCTAAATCTGATGGCGTGATTTTCATTAAGATGATATGACTTTTAGAGGGTGTTTCCCCTTTTTTTGAAAAAAGGACAAATTTTCTCAGGCTAATAACTTCTTATGGGTCGGACTAAACTTGATTAAACTTATATATCTAAAATCAGCATAAAAGTCCAATTCTTTTAATATATTTATTTGTATCAAAATTCCGTTTTTTAGAGCTTCGGTTATTATTGAGCCGAGTCGCTCCTTACTTACAGTTCGTTACCACAAGTTGTTTGATTTTGCAAAATAGCTCTACCATGTACGCTAAACAGTGCTCCCGAAATTTTTCCATATTATAAAAGTAACAACAATTTTCTTAACTTGTTTCCTCCTCAATAGCCGAAATTTTAGGCTTATAATATATATATATATATATATATATATATATATATATATATATATATACATATATATATATATAAATAAATAAGTAAGGAGCGACACTAAAACTTAAAACGAACAGAAATTGTTTATTATATGAGAGAGAGAGAGAGAGAGAGATAGAGAGATAGAGAGAGAGAGAGAGAGAGAGAGAGAGAGAGAGAGAGAGAGAGAGAGAGAGAGAGAGAGAGAGAGAGAGAGAGAGAGAGAGATTTATTCTAAACAAACAATTTAACATCAGTTTAGCGGCCACCCCAAGAAGTAAAAACTTGTCCAAGGGGGTGGCAAGAATAAACTAACATAACAAAACAATAAAATAAAAAAAAACAATCTATCTATATCACAGTCCCCAAACGGCACCAAAAACCTTACACCTTAACATTTTCATTAAATTTACTATCATATTCATATTCATAATGATCACCCCCAGGAGCCATAAATATTTACCAATATCTTTAAAAAAACAACAACAAAAAAACACTAAAATTCATACTTACTAAAAAGCATCTCTTTAATTACTATCTTAAACGAAGAAATATCACCTATATTTTTTATATTTTGGTCAAGATGGTTCCAAGTTCTGATCCCCCTGTGAAGCAAACAAAACATCGATCGGGCCGAAACAACCAGTGGAATATTAATCTCTACAGATGACCTAGTATCATAATCATGGATGGAAAATCTTAGGTTTGCTAAGCTATCAAAACATGGGAGGCTTATACCCTTTTGAATCCTAAAAATGAATAGAAGTGTATGCAACTCCCGTAATCCGGAAGCTGGCAGTATCCTTACACGCTCATACACGTTTCGTACCGAATCTTGGGGTTTTAGGCCATCTAACAGCCGAACAGCGTTGTTTTGTAGAACTCGTACTGGCCGAACAGTAGAAGGAAATGATCCAAGCCAAACGCTACTACAATACAATATATATGGATGGATAAGGAAAAAATAAAGAAGGCATATAACAAAAGGAGGGGAAAAAATGCTTAAGTTTTCTCATTATACCCAGGTTACAAAACACAGTTTTACAAACATACTGTACATGGCACTTGAATGATAAAACTTCATCAATATAAACCCCCAGGTACTTAGAAGAACATACCCGCTTTAAAGTTCCATAATGTATTACAATATCCTGAATCTACGGATAAAAATCTGGTGAACGGGAAAAAATAACAAAATTAGTCTTAGCCAGATTAATCTTTGACCTATTTACCCTCAACCCGGAATTTAACCTTTCAACAGTATCTTTCATCGATGTCTGAAGTAATTCTTTTGTCATCGCGGTACTAATAGCAACTGTGTCATCAGCTAATAATCATATCGTCACATTCCGGGGATTTTTAGCCATATCACTAACATTAAAACAACAACTTGGGATACAATTAGGCATATCATTAATGAACAATAAAAAAAGAATCGGACCAAGAACTGATCCTTGCGGGACACCACAAACCAATGGGCGGAGTCCTGATTGTATACAAGTCATCTCTACAAACTGGTACCGGTTACTAAGGAAACTCCGTATAAGGTCAAGAGCCTTACCTCGGATCCCATAGACCTCATATTTTTCCAGGAATAGGTCATGGTCAACTGCATCAAAAGCCTTCTGTAGGCCTAGAAACACTACAGCAACCTTAAATCCTTTATCTGAAGCTATGATAAATATACTAGTCAAAAATATCAATGCATCCTCTGTCTTCCTGTCTTTTCTGAAACCGAACTGATTACTATTCAACAAATTAAACTTCTCTAAAAAAATGGATCAACCGATTACTAAAACATTTTTCAACAAAACGAGAAATAACTGGCAAGACTGATATTGGGCGATAATTACCCAGATCATTTCTATTACCACCTTTATAAACCGGTGTCACTCTTGCTTTTTTTTTAAACAATCTGGAAACCTTCCTTGACGGAAGTAATCATCAATCAGTGATGTCGAAAAAGAAGGCGTGGGAGAGGGGAGGGGGGCTTGTTGCCCTCAGACCTCTTTTGACTATTAAAAAGTGAGCTCGAACTTTCAATTTCCAATCAAATAAGCCCTCTCTGAAATTTCTACGAGCATCCCTTCCATAAGGACCATATATTCCCCCAGGGTATAACTATAATTAATGTCACTTTACATCAAATATTCAATTTAATTTCTTAGCTCTTTCTAAAGTTGTTCAAGACAAATATAGTTTCATTACAAACAAGAGTTTGGATACTGCCCCCTTCCTTAACTGTAAATAAAAACCAAAAGCCTACTGCGTCCTTGGCGCAGTAGGCGCCAAGTAAACTGAAAACGAATTATACTGCAAATATTTTCTTTTCTGGTTCTTACAGCACTGGAAATAAAAATAAAATTACAGTGAAATAAATTCTTGAACTGATGGATCTTTCAATAATTAATATCATTATACATCAAATATTCAGTTTGATGTTGTTTATACTTTCCAAGACTGTAGTTTTTGTTTATTAAATTTCTGTTCGTTTTGGGTTTCGTTTATTCTTTGATAGTAATTTCTGGTCGTTTTGAGTTCGAATTTTAAGAGTTATTTGTATCTGCTGAGCTTAAGTTTATAATGGCCTTACTTTTCTTTGAAAAACTTATTTTTCGGGAAGTTTTTTTTAATTAATTTATGGAAAATGAGCTGAGAAAGTATATGGATTCAGGCCATCACAAAACTGAGGTCAAAAGCCAAGACATGGCAGGCAGAGCAAAAATAAGAAAAACTCATTTTTTGGAAAGTTTTTTTTTTAATTATTCATAGGCAGCGCAATCGCGCAACCTAAGTAAAGAACGATGCTGGTACAATATATTATTTTTTTTTGTTCTAGACCAGGGCACTTCGTTTATAAGGAGTTGTCGTAGAAACTTCGAAAAGGACTCATTCGATTGGAAATTGGAGTGGCGTGTGCCCTTTTAATAGCCGAAAATGATTGGAAGGCAGCTAACAACACTTCCACGCCCACCATTTCCTCAAACACATCCAATCAAAGTTTTGAGATAGCCATTTTGTTCAGCGTAGTTGACTTCCAGTTAGAGATTATGTTTTTGAGGAGGACACTCCCCCACAGCCCTCAGGGCAAGGGTTGTAAGAGTTTATGCCCTGGGGTCATATAAGCTTTTTATAGAAAGCTTTGTCGTAGGAACTTCAAAAAGGGCTCATTCGATTGGAAATTCAAAGGGCTAGTGCCCTTTTTTATTGTAAAAAAGGATTGGAGGGCAACTAACCCCCCTCTCACGCCCACCTTTTCACCAAACATATTCGATCAATATTTTGAGATAGCCATTTTGTTCAACGTAGTTGAAAGTTCCGGAAATTAGGTCTTTGAGGATGACAGCCCCCCACAGCCCTCAGGGCAAGGGTTGTAAGGTATGCCCTAGGGGCATATAATGTTTTTATAGAGAGCGTTGTCGTAGAAAATTCATAAAGGGCTCATTCAATTTGAAATTGAAATGGCTAGTGCCCTTTTTAATAGTCGAAAGTGTTTGGAAGGCAATTTACACCCCTTCCACGCCTCCCATTTATTCAAACACACCCAATCAAAATTTTTAGATAGCCATTTTGTCCAAAGTAATTGATAGATCCGGAAATTATGTCTTTGAGGATGACACTCCCCCACAGCCCTCAGGGCAAGGATTGTAAGTATGCCCTGGGGGCATATAAGGTTTTTATTGAAAGCTTTGTCATGAAAACTCAAAAAGAGATCATTCGATTGGAAATTGAAAGGGCTAGGTCCCTTTTTGATAGTCAAAAGTGATTAGAGGGCCACTATCCCCCCTCTCACGCCTACCTTTTCCCTAAGCACATCCAATCAAAATTTTAGATAGCCATTTTTTTCAACCTAGTTAAAATTCTTGGAAATTAGGTATTTGAGGATGATAACCCCCTCAGAGCCCTCAGGGCCAGGGTTGTAAGTTATGCCCTGGGGGTCTATAAGGATTTTTATAGATAGTGATGTTGTAAAAATTTCAAAAAGAGTTCATTCAAACGGAAATTGAAAGGGCTAGTGACCTTTTTAATAGTCGAATATAATGAAAGGACAACAAACGCCCCTATCACGCCCACCATTTCCCCAAACATCTTCCCTCAAAATTTTAAAATATCCATTTTGTTCAACGTAGTTGAAAGCTTTGGAAATTAGGTCTTTGATATTGATACCACCCCCCCCCCCCGACAGCCCAAAGGGTAAGGGTTTTAAGTTATGCTCTGGGTGCATATAAGGTTTTATAGAAAGAATTGTGAAGAATTAGAAACTTCAAAAAGGGCTCAATCGATTGGAAAAATTTCGATGTAATAGTCAAAAGTGATTGGAGAAAAATTAACACAACTCCCACGCCCACCATTTCCCCAAAAACATCCAATAAAAATTTTGAGATATCCATTTTGTTCAACGTAGTTGAAACGTCCGGAAATTATATCTTTGAGGATGACACACAGCTTAACTTACAGGGCAAATTCATCCCCCCCCCCCATACCCATCATTTCACCAAACAATAAAAACTTCGAAAAAACTTCAAAAAGGGCTCTTTCGATTGGAAATTAAAAGGACTATTGCCCTTTTTAATAATCGAAAGTAATCAAAGGGAGAATCGCCTCTGTCCCATCATTTCCCCAAACATTTCTGATTAACATTTCGATATAGCCATTTTGTTCAACGTAGTTGAAAGGTCTGGAAATTATGTTTTCGAGGATAACATCCCTCTCCCAGCAGCCTTCATGATAAGGGTCGTAAGTTATGCCCTTGGGCATATAAGGATTTAAAAAATAATGTTGTCATAGAAGCTTCAAAAAGGGCTCATTTGATTGGAAATTGAGAGGAATAGCGCCTTTTTTACTAGTCGAAAGTGATCAGAGGGCAAATATCTCCCTCCACGCCTATTTTCCCCAAACACTTCCAATCAAAATTTTGATATAACCTTTTTGTTAAGCTTATCAGAACGGTCTTGAAATTATGTCTTTGAGGATAAGAAATCCCAAGGGTTGTAATTTATGCCCTGGGGACATATAGGGTTTTTATAGAAAGTGTGGTCATATAAACTTCAAAGGGGGCTCATTGGATTGGTAATCAGACGCTCTAATTCTCTTTTTAAGAGCACAGTGATCAGAGGGCACCTACCCTCTCCCCCCTTTACACACGTCATATTGTCCCGAAATGCGTCAAAAAGAAATTTTGAGATACCCCTTCTATTAAAAATAGCCTAAATGTCATATAGCAAGGCTTTTGGAGTTGAAACAAACCCCAGAGATTAGGGGCAAGGGTTGTAAATTATGCCCAGGGGGGTATTTAACGTTCTTACGGAATGGCTGGTTGTTTAACTACAGAAGAGGTTCAGTCTTTCTCCCTGAAAAAGACTATTTCACTATAAAACGAACATAAATTAATTAAAAAAACTTTTTCCACAAAATAAGTTTTCAAAAAAAGTAAAGAACTCCATTAAACTAAAAATGAACAAAAATAGAATCAAACAATCTACCAAGGATACAACTACCACAATTCAGTATCAATAAATAAATGAAACCCAAAACAAACAGGAATTAAAAATAAGTCAAATTCAAAACGAGCAGAAATTAATCTGTGTAGGGGTCTAAACCCTATGCTTTTTAAAAGCTAGAATATAATTTGTACTTTACTGAAAAAATTCTTTTAAATGTTTTCACTTTTATAACTTTAAGAAATCAAAATTAATTAAGATTTTAAGGAATAAATATCAGCATATGTATATTAAACTTACAATGCTCATTTTTTTCATTTGAATTTTTTTCAGTAAAGTACAAATTATATTCTACTTTAATTTCTGTTTGTTTTGGGTTTTATTTATTTATTAATACTGATTTGTGGTAGTTGTATCCTTGGTAGATTATTTGATTCTATTTTTGTTTATTTTTGGTTTAATGGAGTTCTTCACTTTTAAAAAAAAAAACTTATTTTGTGCAAAAAGTTTTTTTGATTAATAACTATCAGTAGCGAAGTTTTTTTAAGTAAGAAGAAGCAAAACGGATTTATCATTCTTCAAAACAGGACACAAAATTACTTGCATGTTCTAGCTAATACAGATAAATTAATAATTAAAACTAGCAGTCAAACGAGTTACAAAATATATAAGAAAGGGAGGTACTTTTGTATTACCTGTAACACACGCGAGAAGTGAAGTTTGGTTAATGCTAATGAAATAAAGCAAAATAGGATAAAAATATAATAGATTAGAAACAAATTTCGGCTGTGTCTTTGCAGATCAGAAGGGTGGAGGGTAAAGCATAGCATATATTAAATACGTAACCTAATCTTACCTAGACCAAAGACCTAATCCTAATCTAATCTAGACCTAATCTAACTCTAACCTAAAATCAAAAGTTTGAATATTGTAAACGCAGTGATAGATCAGTGTTTGCAATCCTCAGCATAGGAATTGAAAGACACCTGTTTGACTAGTTTCTTTAGCATGTTCAATGTACAATATCACGCGTGTGTTACAGATAATACAACAGTACCGAAATGGAATATCTTAAGTCTCTTGTAAGTATAGTGTTTAAATAATAAATTGCAGAATCGTAAATTCTATAACACCCTAAAGAACAATAAAAGTTAAAATACAGCTGACACACATTCACTGTATATAAATAATATATATTATCTATATATAGTGCACGCAATGGACAGTATGCAAGTCTAAAAAAGAGACAAGTTAAAACAATAATATATTAGTTTACGCTCTCATCCTATGTAAATTCAAAGTGTCACAGAAACATAAGGGAATCAATTCATTCTGTTGAGCAGTAGGAAGGCCATTCTCGCGCAAATGAATGTTAAATTTGGATTCGGGATGCAGTTTTGACTATAAAAGTAAGTTTGAACTTTACCCCAACTCGTCATTTTCAATTGACTCCAATATTTTTTTGCCCTGGATTTATTTCTGAAATTGTAATTCACCTAACTCAACTGCTTTCCAAGATTTGCTTTCTCAACTGCTTTCTCAACTGCTTCCCCCACACGCTCTTTGGCAGTGTTGTCAATATAAAATATGCAATAAAAGAGATAGAAATTTGTGACTTGACGCTAAAAAAAAGTTGAAAGTAATAGACTCATCAAGATTGTGCCCTATTCAATAGTAAAAATCGTTTGGAGGGCATCTAATGCCCCTCTCTTGCCCACCATTTCCACAAACACATCCAATCAAAATTTTGAGATAGACATTAGTTGAGAGTTCTGGAAATTAGGTCTTTGCCAGCGTTGTCGTATAAACTTCAAAAAGGACTCATTCAATTGGGAATTGAGAGGGCTAGTGCCCTTTAATAGTCAAAAGTGATCGGAGGGCAAATTCATCCCCCCCTTACCCATCATTTCACCAAACAATAAAAACTTCGAAAAAACTTCAAAAAGGGCTCTTTCGATTGGAAATTGAGAGGACTATTGCCCTTTTTAATAGTCGAAAGTAATCAGAGGGAGAATCGCCTCTGTCCCATCATTTCCCCAAACATTTCTGATTAACATTTCGATATAGCGATTTTGTTCAACGTAGTTGAAAGGTCTGGAAATTATGTCTTCGAGGATAACATCCCTCTCCCAGCAGCCTTCATGACAAGGGTTGTAAGTTATGCTCTTGGGGCATATAACGTTTTTATAGAAAATTTTGACGTAGAATCTTTAAAAAGGACTCATTCGATTAGAAATTGAGAGGAATAGTGCATTTTTTATTAGTCGAAAGTGATCAGAGGGCAAATGTCTCCCTCCACGCCTATTTTCCCCAAACACTTCCAATCAAAATTTTGATATAACCTTTTTGTTAAGCTTATCAGAAAGGTCTTGAAATTATGTCTTTGAGTATAAGAAATCCCAAGGGTTTTAAGTTATGCCCTGGAGACATATAGGGTTTTTATAGAAAGAGTGTGGTCATATAAACTTCAAACGGGGTTCATTGGATCGGTAATCAGACGATCTAATTCTCTTATTACGAGCACAGTGATCAGAGGGCAGCTACCCTCTCCCCCTTTTACACACGTCATGTTGTCCCGAGATGCGTCTAATAGAAATTTTGAGATACCCCTTCTATTCAAAATAGTCTAAATATCATATAACAAGGCTCTTGGGGTTGAAACAAACCCCAGAGATTAGGGGCAAGGGTTGTAAATTATGCCCAGGGGGTATTAAAGATTTTTATGGAAGGGATGGTTGTTTGACTTCAGAAGAGGCCCAGTCCTTCTTCCTGAAAAAGACTATGTCAATATAAAACGAACAGATATTAATAAAAAAAACTTTTTGCAAAAAAAAAGTTTTCAAAAAAAGTAAAAAACTCCATTAAACTAAAAATGAACAAAAATAGAATCAAATAATCTACCAAGCATACAACTACCACAAATCAGCATCAATAAATAAATGAAACCCAAAACAAACAGGAATTAAAAATAAGTCAAACTCAAAACGAGCAGAAATTAATCTGTGTAGGGGTCTAAACCCTAAGCTTTTTAAAAGCTAGAATAAAATTTGCACTTTGCTGAAAAAATTCTTTTAAATGTTTTCACTTTTATAACTTTAAAAAATCAAAATTAATTAAGATTTTAAGGAATAAATATCAGCATATGTATATTAAACTTACAATGCTCATTTTTTTCATTTGAATTTTTTTCAGTAAAGTATAAATTATATTCTACTTTAATTTCTGTTTGTTTTGGGTTTTATTTATTTATTAATACTGATTTGTGGTTGTTGTATCCTTGGTAGATTATTTGATTCTATTTTTGTTTATTTTTGGTTTAATGGAGTTCTTTACTTTTAAAAAAAAGACTTATTTTGTGCAAAAAGTTTTTTTGATTAATAACTATCAGTAGCGAAGTTTTTTTAAGTAAGAAGAAGCAAAACGGATTTATCATTCTTCAAAACAGGACACAAAATTACTTGCATGTTCTAGCTAATACAGATAAATTAATAATTAAAACTAGCAGTCAAACGAGTTACAAAATATGTAAGAAAGGGAGGTACTTTTGTATTACCTGTAACACACGCGAGAAGTGAAGTTTGGTTAATGCTAATGAAATAAAGCAAAATAGGATAAAAATATAATAGATTAGAAACAAATTTCGGCTGTGTCTTTGCAGATCAGAAGGGTGGAGGGTAAAGCATAGCATATATTAAATACGTAACCTAATCTTACCTAGACCAAAGACCTAATCCTAATCTAATCTAGACCTAATCTAACTCTAACCTAAAATCAAAAGTTTGAATATTGTAAACGCAGTGATAGATCAGTGTTTGCAATCCTCAGCATAGGAATTGAAAGACACCTGTTTGACTAGTTTCTTTAGCATGTTCAATGTACAATATCACGCGTGTGTTACAGATAATACAACAGTACCGAAATGGAATATCTTAAGTCTCTTGTAAGTATAGTGTTTAAATAATAAATTGCAGAATCGTAAATTCTATAACACCCTATAGAACAATAAAAGTTAAAATACAGCTGACACACAATCACTGTATATAAATAATATATATTATCTATATACAGTGCACGCAATGGACAGTATGCAAGTCTAAAAAAGAGACAAGTTAAAACAATAATATATTTGTTTACGCTCTCATCCTATGTAAATTCAAAGTGTCACAGAAACATAAGGGAATCAATTCATTCTGTTGAGCAGTAGGAAGGCCATTCTTGCGCAAATGAATGTTAAATTTGGATTCAGGATGCAGTTTTGACTATAAAAGTAAGTTTGAACTTTACCCCAACTCGTCATTTTCAATTGACTCCAATATTTTTTTGCCCTGGATTTATTTCTGAAATTGTAATTCACCTAACTCAACTGCTTTCCAAGATTTGCTTTCTCAACTGCTTTCTCAACCTGTGCAATGCTTTACCCACCCACCCCTTTAATGTGCAAATATATAGCCCAAATTTGTTTATAAACTAGTATATATTCATCCTATTTTATTTCATTTCATTAGCATTAACCAAACTTGACTTTTTAGATAGGTCCAAATAATGGGAAAGTACTAAAATTCTTTATTGCTTTTTAGGGATTTTGAAAAATTTGCAGTGAAAACAGCACAGGAGGGGCAAGCTTTATGTTGCAAGTTAATGAACCTTTGGCAATACAAAATCCTAAAATATCTCTAGAGGATGGACTTCACAGAATAAAACATTATTGAATTTCAAAATTATCCCTGACTATCCCCTCCCTCCCTCCTCCAGTCCACACAAATTCAGCATGCCCTATCCTTCACCAAACCTACTTTGGTACTTGCACTCTTTGCAATAATAACTTTAATTGACTGATTGCATTATAATTGCCGATTTTGTAATTATTTTCTGAATACAGGCCAATGTGTAAAGCAAAAACAAACAGGTAGATTCCTATTCTTCAAATAATAACAAATAATCTGCTCAATTGCATCCTTTTTTGTTGATGACATTAAGTCAATGTATACCTTGTGTTCTAGTTTGTAATAAAGAAAACCGGTTATCTATTATTGTGTTTAGACTGGATTAGATGTTGAAAGTTAAAATGGACGGCATTCATCTGCAGTTCAAAATGAGAAATAGGCTTCAATTCTTGACAGTTGGGGAGGGGCAAAATATATATTTTTTCAAAATATAGGGGCGGGAAACACTAAAAAAAGGCATTTGTCAATTAAATCAGACCAGGAAAATATTTTCTAAATTGAGAGGGGGGGGACAAATACGAGCGGTCTCTTAAAGGTTATAGGACAGTCCAAATGATTAAATTTTGGCTAAGGGTTGTACAGTTACCCAGTTATAGGCTACTGAAGGCTGCATATGATGAGTTACTTCAGCTACATAGGAAAAGATGAGTTACTGATGAGCTACAAAAGATGGGCCTTTTAAAGTTAAAGAAGTACTGGATAAGACAGGTTTTTCTTTCGCATGGAATGATGGCCTTGGACCAACTAATCAACAATTACAGTTGGACAAGGAAATCAAGCGGGTGCAGGAGGACCAGACGATACAGAAATGGGGTGAGGAGATTAAGAATTTGGAAACTCTAAGGTATTATAAAGAGGTTAGTACAATATACGGTCAGGAGTTTTACTTTAAGTTAAAATTACCGTCTATATACCTTACATATTGGATGCAGCTACGATCGAATTGCCTTCCGATTCGTTCGAAATTGAAAGTTTTTGAGAGGAGGAAAAGTGTCCAGGACAGCAGGTTTGCTTGCCCTCTGCCAAGAAGAGGAGGAGAATTTGGAGTATTGTCTGAGTCGTTGTCGAGGTGTTTTGGGGGCAAGGGAAAACTTATTTCGGAATCATAAAGTGCAGCTCCCTGATGCCTTGAAAATTACGTCGTCAAAATTTGTCTAGCGGGAAGATATCTTGATGAGTATTTTGCAAAAAGAAGAGAGTAGTTTTTATTGTATTTTTATTTTTTCTTTATTATTGTGAGGAGTGCTGTAATTTGTTAATCTTGTATGTTATTTGTGTACATAGCCATATTTTGGCTTGAAATACACGTTATCTATCTATCTCTCTATCTATATCTACTGTCCCCTTCGTAACAGATTTCACTGAACGGGGAACTTCATGGAGAAAGGTGTTTCAGGCAAAAAAAAATCTTACCTTTTTATTCTCATATCTCATTTGTGTCCCCCCCCCACGTGTGATTTTAGAAAACTATTAAAATGGACCCAACATGTGATAGATACCAGACAATACAGCTACCAATTTTTTTCCTTTTTTTCATTATTTATTTAATGAATTAGATTATTGTCAGTTTTTAAACAGCTTACCCAAATTCAAGTTGTTACATTACTTTGAAGATTCTGGGTGACCGCCAAAAATGAGCGTCGGAATTTTTTAGTCTTAACCCCAAAAAATGATTCCCCTTTCCAGATATTGATATGGCCGAAATTTGGGCTCGGTCAAACGACTTGCGTGGCTCAAAGTTTGAAAAAATCTAAACTTTGGGCTAAAAAGTTGACACCGAGCCATAGCACCAGAACAGTAAATAATAAAAACCGCTTAATGTGTCAAATGAAAGTCAATTTTGTAGATGAAAATTTATATTCTATACATAATTGTTGCTAATTTTAAGTCAAACAGAGTTGCAACAGGCTTTAGCCCCAATAACGTGACCTGGCACCACTAGGAGCCAGTTTGGGAGTATTTGGGAGTTTACTAAGAATTTTACGGCTTTCTACATACTCCCTCTCGAAATTAACATTTTTTCTTATTAAAAATTATAGAAATCAGAAAGCTGAGTGATGTATAGCGACGATACAACGACTCATAAGAGAAAAAAATGTACGTTGGTTACCACAGTGTTAAACTGTCTACGCAAAAATGTTGACAATAGCAGTGCCTACTAAGTAAGTAAAATAGTATATACTTTTTGGCTATAGTATCGAAAAACAACTCATAATTAACTATTAACAGTGATATGAAATATCAGCATTTTTCGATCGAATTGATTTCATGTGTTAGAGGATTATTACTGAAAGTCATCCTTTGAGTAAATAAAATCTATGAATGCTCATTATCAATTTGAGCACAAAAACGATTTATTTTTGATAATGTTCTATTTGTCTGTTTTTATTATGATACACCCATAATTCCCTGCAACCTAGTCCTGACATAAATTCCTCCATGAACCTCTTTATGCAACTGAGACCAGTGTTTCCACACTAGAAAATGAAAAACCCGTTATTTTTCGGTAAAAAATCCTATAGTAATAGTCCAAAATTTTTCTTGGCAAGCACAGGCTGCCTAGATTTTATTTCCTGCTAACATAAATTCGTTTTTTAATATTCCAATGTGGCTTCTTAAACCAGACCCGGCAATCAGACTGTTTAAAGAGCTTAGCTGACTGACAATTTCGACATTTCAACGCCAGGAAAAGTCAAAACACGTTTATCCTTTTTAGCACATACAGAGCAAAGACAGCGGGAACTCGTACAAAAAAAAATATGGAAAATCAAAGAATAAATTAGTTCTCACATTCATCAGCTGTAGCTGATGCTTTGGCTTCATTAATTTCTTAATAAGACTTTTGTCAGGAAACAGCAACGTAACTTCTAGCTTCGCCCTCTTCAAGCCCAGTTTAACCTGTGGTATAGATACAAAATTGACAGTTTAGCCATATGCTAAACTCTGGGATCTTAACCGCCCAGCCCTAAATTTTGGTTTTAAACGTTCGCGAATTTTCATTTTTTTCTAAACCCTCCCAAATAGTCCCATTTCGTTTCGTTTCATTTTACATGTGAAATTAGTTAGTCTTCCTATTTGGAATTTTGTCTCTAAATGTGTTAAAAAACTTATCCCTCAGAAAATATGTACTAAAATGTTTCCCCATGACCCCATCCACAACTGCTTTCTTTTTTCGCGGCTTAGTGCTGCGGTAAATTAGTGTAATAGTAGTAGTGGTAGTAACTTCACTTAAGGTGTTATCAGAATATAAACAAATAAAAGTTATATCTGTTTCAAAATGAGTCCCATGAACTACGATCAATGATACCCTTTGATCAATTATTCTCAGTTATTTAAAATCTGTCTATCAGATCACGATTTTGAAAAAAAAAGTGGTGGTGTTTTACTAAGAGTAACCTATATCCCAAAATTTCCGAAGGCCCTTGTTCATCTGAGTATGATGAAATCCTTTGGCTGAGTCTCAGGCCGTAAGTACTCCCCAGTCTTGTTAATATTATTCCAATTGCTTTATTCTATTACTATCACAACCAAAATGGTAACAAGAAATGTACATTCATCCAGCAGTTGCAACCAAGCGCTGATTTAGTTATTATTATGCCTCAACGCTGGACCTTTTCTTGCTGGTGACCCCAAGGACCTTAGGATGGATTCAATCTACTCTTTTTCTAATACTCAGAATATACTTAAAATACCAACTACAATGGGAAACAGCGTCTTGATGTTAATCTTAATAATACTTTTCAGCATTATCTCCCTCCTTTTGTTTTCCTTTTAAGACTTTTAAGTGTTATTTTTAAATAGAAAATGGCTAAACGACCCTCTTTAAAATTTTGTCTATCTTATTTTTTGTTACTTGGCTGAATACCTATGATCAGTCCATTTCCAATTTACAAAATCTTGAAACAAAATTGCTGCTTCCCATTAAAAGCTAAATGATTATCTTATTTCCCAGAAAAAAAGGGCTCCAGAGCCTTTTTAATTAATCCAATAGGAAGACAGAACAATTATTTAGGAATTACTCACTCTTAATGCAAAAATAAGGTTGAAGAATTGTTTGATAGCAAGCCAAAAATTGAAAGAACATATTTCAATCTACCTGAACCCCCTGAAGTTACCACCAAAAACCTTTACATATCCCCTGCTTCCATTGTACAAAGCCTTGGGGCATTACAGAGCTGCCACAGGCTCAGGGAGTCAAAGAAAAGGAGTTTAAGGATTTTTATTGCTAAAAAAAATTTTTTTTTTAGCAAACTTAGAAAAGGCGGCTTTTGGGATTTCCATCCGTTAGAAAGGGGCATTAAAATTAAATGACGTAAATTAATTCAGGGATAAAAGTCCAAATATCTTTTCAGACTTCCTCACTATTTTCTCCTCGTGTACACTCTACTGTCAATCCTAGCTTTAATTGCATAAAGAATGGTAATACTTTTTTTAAGGTCATGTGGCTCTAACACATATGGCAGATGCTTTTTCTGTGAAATTTAGAAAAAGGAACCCTTATAATTTTATTCATCTTGCAATCAGCATCCTTTATTTACCATCACTTAATTCGGCTGCCGTCAATCAAAAGGCGATATCTGACATAAACTCGATTTTACAGGAGAACGAAAAAACCAGAAAAAGTTTGAAGCCTTAGAAAACATGATAGGAAATATCCGTTTTGCAAAAAAAATACATCAAATCAAGGTTTCAGAGCAAGACAAATTTGTTTGCTAAGGGAAAACTACAAATTTCTTTTTCGTTCTCTAGATTAATGCAAATATCGCCTTTTACCCTAATTTTGCGTCAACAAATGGTGTTCTCTGAAAGAGCTCAATATTAAAATTCAATAAGAAAAACGATATTACCGTTTTAAAAAACGACTTTAAATCGAAGTGAAACGCAGTTTCCAATGAGCGTATTTGCTTGCCAGCAACATCAGCTATGTCATGATGTAGAATAACCTTGTTTTCAGGCTGTAGTTTGGTCTTGGTCTTCGATGGTTTCTACTGCGGGAAAAAGCGCATCTCAGAGGAATACGTTAAGATCAAGTCAAACTACGGCACAAGCGTTTCCACAACATTGAATTCGTTTATTTTATAAAGGTAATAAAGATGATATTCATTTATGTTATAAAAAAGAAGAAAAAAAGTCTACGTGTTTTTACTCGTCTTCTGGTTCACAGCCCTCGAATTCGTCAACCAAGTCTTGCACGTTGGCTGTATGAATGTTCTTCCAGAAAGACCTTTTTCGTGTGTCTGCAATGTGGGGTACAAGTTTCATCAGGATGTTTTTTTTGCCCCTTGAAATCCCCCTTGGGACCGACAGCTTCTTAGGCAAACCTTTGCCTAGATCACTTTTGGCTTTCACTGTCAGAAAATCTACAGCTTTCAGTTCGTCGTCAAAATCATATCGATAATATAGTTTCGAGTCTTTCTTTATGAAACTTGCCTGTACGATCTTTCCAAGTTGAATATCAACTGACTTTTTCCCAGACTTCTCATTCTTCCATTCGTAGAAATCGCTTATTTGGAGCTCTTTAACTCGGGTATTTTGTCTGGAATCCTGCATAACCTTTTTCAACTCGGGAAAGTCCTCAACAACCTAATTCGCGCGGATTTTCTTCTCTATCACGCCATGCAAGCTGTCAGCTGCCATGTGTGTGTGTCCCTTTGTCAAGAACTTGATAGAGATCTCCTCTGGACCCCATGATTCGTTTACAATGCGCACAAACATGGAAAAGATTATCCAGTTCTTGTTCTGTGGCGAGCAGTTATAGGCCCAGAATGTAAATTCTTTTGTATCCCTTAACTCATCCACAAGACCGAAAAAGCAAAGGCGACAGCATCCCCGGTTCTATCATATGTTGCTTCGTGCCATACTACACAGTAGGCCACTTCTGGTGACGAGCCGGTGCGAGCACTAGAAACCGGTGGAACAAAAGTTTCATTGAAACACACTAGCCTGCTTGTGAAATGCGATTCTTTAACTGCTGGCCGTATGGGAAGAATTAGGACTTTTTGCATATCAACTGTAAACACTGCCTTCTCCTCGCCATGTGGGTGATCAGCATCTTTGTCAAGTTCTCGCCTAGCTTTTTCTGCCTGGTTTCCATGCTCCTGTTGCTTCTCCCTTTCTTCGTCTGACACACCTTGCCTGGAATCCTTTATTTTGAACAAGTCACAGATTTCACATACATCTGACCTTGGCATCTTGTTTGATATGTTCATTTCTTGCAAAACTCGAAGGTAAGAACTCTGACTACAACGCTGCTCGGGAAACTTTTCTTGAAAGTCAGCAAACATAGCTTCGAACGTAATATCTCTTTGGATATATCTCACATACGGACTGTTATACCTCCTGTAGTGGGGCTGACACGGCTTGAACGATTCTATATGCATACGTATAGCTTCACGGTCCATATCCACCTTTCTAGCACCTCCTCTTTTTTCTGAAGGGGAAAATCCAACGCCCTCGGTCTTTAGCTTTCTCGATATTACCTCGATGACTTTCGGACTGGTGTAACCCAAAGTTGAAGCGAGAGTTCTCCAGCAGCATTTGGTCGGCGATACACTAAACTGCAGTCTCTAATTTTTTTAGGTTTCGTTTTTTTCAGGGTTTTTCTTTTTTTGCGTGTCACAAAAAAAAACGACTTGATGTATGCAATTCTTTCTCTCTGGCTTAATTCTTGGAACTTGTCATAGATCTGTCTCCTCTGATCAATTTCAAATTATTTCCACTTTTTCTTACACTTTTCGGGGTTGCACCCATTCTCTATGAATGGATGTTTTTGCTTTTTCTCTTCAATCTGCTTTCTCCTTTCTTCTAAGACTTGTGTCTTCTTTTTTGTCACAAAAGCAGGTTCTTCAACATCTAGTATTTCTTGTCGTTCAACACTGGCGATAGAGACTTCACTCACAGGTAATAATGAGATAAGCTCGCCTTGTACATCAGTACTTTGTCTAGCTGCTCTTCGAACACTAGCACCTGTAGAATCAGAATCTTCTGATTCTCCATCTGGCAGATACACACTTGCTGAGTTGGTCTCCAAGTCTTCGTCTGAATCAAGTAAATTTTGATGTAGGCTTTGTCTGATATCTTCGTTACTAGCTGCATGACGGCTAGATTGAGTGGACAAGTCTAAAAGTATTTTACCGTCTCTGTCACTAAACTCACTCGTATCCGCATACATATCTTCTGTAGCGGTCTCATTGTTTTCCGCACGCATTTCTGTCCCCATGTCATAGTTTACTCCAATGTTCTCAGTCTCAACTTTTTCCAGCCAGTATTTGATAAACTGTATGCTCTCTAATTCAGGTGGAGCATATGGTTGGTTCACTGAAACTTTTTGTGGTGATGGATGGCCAATCACTTTCGCCTATTAAAAAGGGCACTAGCCCTTTGAATTTCCAATCGAATCAGCCTTTTTTGAAGTTTCTGCGACAATGCCTTCTATAAAAACCTTATATGCCCCCAGGGCATAACTTAAAACCTTGCCCTAAGGGTTGTGGGGGAGTGTCTTCCTCAAAAACACATTTTCTATTTGGAAATCAACTACGCTGAATAAAATGGCTATCTCAAATTGGATGGCTATCTTTGATTGGATGTGTTTGGGGGAATGATGGGCGAGGGGGGGGGGCTAGTTGCCCTCCAATCACTTTCGACTATTAAAAAGGGCACTGACCCTTTTAGTATCTAATCGAATGAGCCTTTTTTGAAGTTTCTACGACAACACTTATATAAAAAGCTTAAATGCCCCCATGGCTTAATTTAAAACGCTTGCCCTAATGGTGGGGAGGAGGTGCCTTCGTCAAAAAAATATTTTCCATAAGGAAATAAACTATTAGGAACAAAATACCTATCCAAAAATTTTGATGGTAGGCTTGGGAGGAACTGATGGGCGTGGGGGGGGGGCTAGTTGCCCTCCAATCACTTTCGACTATTAAAAAGGGCACTAGCGCATTGAATTTCCAATCGAATAAGCTTGTTTTGACGTTTCTACGACAATGCCTTATATAAAAACCTTATATGCCCCCAGGGCATAACTTAAAACCCTTGCCCTGAGGGTTGTGGGGGAGTGTCCTCCTCAGAAATATATTGTCTATAGGGAAATCAACTACGCTGAACAAAATGGCTAGCTCAAAATTTTGATTGGATGTGTTTGGGGGACTGGTGGGCGTGGAGGGGGGTGCTAGTTGCCCTCCAATCATTTTTAACTATTAAAAAGGGCACTAGAACTCTCGATTTCCAATCGAATGAGCCCCCTTTGAAGTTTCTATGACGACCTCTTCCGTATAAAGTGCCTCAATGGAAAAAAATAATAAATAATAAAACATTGGAGCCGTATGGCCTTTACTATAGGCAACGCTACAGCATTGCCTCTGATACTATCGCAAGTTTCTTTTGAAGGAGGACTCACAAATAGACGTGTTAGAAGATCAAACTTTAGTTATCATGGTGAAACTGAAAACTAGCGCTTTACTGAAAACTAAGGTTTATTAGAGCATTGAGACCTAAAATTATTTATTGGAAAATTCCATGGCTGGTAAGACAGTGGAGAACTTCACAAATTTGTCTTTTATTTTCTGCGGGCTAGTAAAAAATTGTTCTGCTCCTAATCTTGTTTTGCGTTTTCAGTCAAGCACTATTTTTTCATAATTCTAGGAACATGGGAAAACATCAAGAGCCAGTGTATTTGATAGCAGGTTTTCAAAAATATGATGCCTAAACTAGGAAGTAGAATCTTCAGTTTGTTAAAAGTTTCAACTTCTCTCTTTAATTTAATTAAATACAAAAAAAGTTTGTTTAACTGAAAGTAAGGAGCAACATTATTCCGCTTTACTTTAATTAAATATAAAAAAAAGAGTTTTGAACTGAAAGTAAGGAGAGACATTAAAACTTGAAACGAACAGAAACTATTCCGTGTTTGAAAGGGGCTGTCCCCTCCTCAGCACCTCACTCTTTACGCTAAAGTTTGACTTTTTGTCACAACTCTACTTTTTAAAACAATAAAAACTTTAGCGTAAAGAGTGAAGTGAGGGGGCAAATCCCCCCTCACCTAAATGGGGCCCCGAAAGAAATTTGACTTCAATAGTTCTTAAAGTCATTGTTTATGATTAGTCCATCTGGAATCAAAAATCAGTGTACATTTTCCATTGTATATTTTACAATGTACATTACCTAGCATTACTTATAATAGTTTGAAGACTAACTTCTCAAACGAAAACGGACAGTCAACAAACATCAGAAAAAAAAAAAAATTTTATTTATGCGTCTACCCGCAACCCTATAGTTTCCCAAGGGCAGGTAAAAGAACCGGAACTATGTAGTCACAAAAAGCATTAATCAAGACAGGCTATCTGCAACAAATTCATTTTTAACCCAAAATTCAACTACTGAAGAGGTGACTTGTTGCATTATGAGTAACGCGTTGTTCCTGCTAGGGGAAACAAATTTGTTTGAAGGCAAAGGATGCAAAAACTGATGAAATACAGAAAACATTTAGAGTACTTGTTAAATATCCCAAAAACCCCCAAAGAAGGGAAGTTGGGTTTAATCCAAATGAAATACACCAAAATATGATACTTTAGTAACAAAATTATGGAAACGACAAAAGAAGATTACGGAAAGCAGGCTGCCAAGAACACATTTTATAAAATACCAAAAAACCTCATTATATTCAATATTTAATTAAGATATAGCCTACCTGCATCGTAGTTTTTCTCACTAAGACTAAGCGAATTATAACCGAATGCAGACAGACAAACCGGTTTTACTCACATCAATCAGATTAAGAACTTAGTGTTTTTGGGATATTTAACAAGTATTACATTTAGTTACTACACTACAATGACAATCCTCTCTTCTGGAAAACGAAGATCAAAGTTCAAGTCACTTTATAGAAAAGAAAGAAAATGAGACTGTTAGGTGTGAAGCCTTTTTTAATCACTACTTTTTGTGGAGTCTTTACAACAACTAAAACTGGCATCAGCACCAAGCTGCAACGAAATACGAAAATTTTGCGTATGTTTTGAACACCTTGAAAATCTTCTTTAGAAATATAGTTACTTCTAGAAGGCCAAGGAACTCGATGCGTGATAAAATCTTAGAATTTTCTTTTAGTGTCAAGTTCATTTTCAATTTATAAGAGCGCATGTTTTCTTGCCAGCTCTGCATGACATTAAAATTATTTAAAACGTTAAACCCACGCCAATTTCAGTTCCAATATTGGAATACTCAACTAGTTCTATACTACATTCCTGTTCTCAGTGCCTAACCATGTAGTGTTTTGTTAAATTAAGAATAATAAACTTTTTGTTGTAAATTTGACGTTTTGCAGTACTCAGTATATTCCATATAAATATGATTCATATTTCTGATAGTATCAAAGAATTTAAAAAAAATAAGCAGAATTTTGAAATTGGCTAGTTATTTTCCTATTACAATGGATCTTTCAACATACGATGGATTTAGAAAACTAACAAAGGATTACAGAAAACGAGCGCTTTACTGAAAACACAAAAGCCAATTAAAAAAAAAAGAATTTTGATTAAGAAGTCAAAAGTGAGCATACAGACACGCTTTAGTATTACTTGAAATGCAGAACAAATAAAGCAGTATTTTGAACTCTGGAGATCCGATTATTCTCTCTATACGATGGAATTTCAAATTATGATGCAAATTCTAAAGCTAGTCTATAGTCCTAATAATATCCAGATGACTTGACTTTGAAATTGTCTACAAAATAATCATGAAATGTCCCTAAAATGCTTTATTTTTATACTGTAAAAAGTGTCACAAGTGTCAAAAAGTGTAAAAACATAGAAAAATGGCATCAGTTGGACCGTAAAGAAATAATTTTTGTTCGTTTTTAATTCAAACTTCGCTCTTTACTTCCCTCA
The DNA here is from genome assembly GCF_049724085.1 of Artemia sp. Qi Xiang Cuo. Classification (NCBI taxonomy): domain Eukaryota; kingdom Metazoa; phylum Arthropoda; class Branchiopoda; order Anostraca; family Artemiidae; genus Artemia; species Artemia sp. Qi Xiang Cuo. The sequence goes on along the minus strand of NC_142805.1, from coordinate 73,307,947 downwards.
GAAAAACTTTGTCTTTTTATAATTGATAATGTAGTGTAACGAGAATAAATTAGCATTCCTTCTTTTCGAACAGTTTTTGGTGCTTGTCCATTATTCAGAAAACACCCATATTGATTCAATTTACAGGTAAACGGGTTGAAACAACTGAGACGCTTGGGAGATCGAAAGGATATACATAATTTGCGCTGTATATTTGCACATTAGGAGGGGGGTTAAGTATAGCGGGCCTGCATGCAAAATTCAACATAACCTAACCCAGCCAAAAAACCAACTAAGTACTAAATATTTACTTGAAATATAGCTACAATGTAGTTTTCCACTGAGCCAAAGCTAATTCGCTTCCTGTACACACAGCAATAAACCGGTTATTGTCTTATATTGCAGATCCAAATTCTTGGTGTTTTTTGAATTAAGTACCCAGTTCTTAATGTCACTCCTTACTTTCAGATGAAAGAAAAATCAGATGAAATTTAAAGTATTTGGACAGTTTAAAGATAGAAAACATTCTTATTTCATAATATGCAGGATAATTATACCTAACACATTTTGCATCTAGACCCACTATACCTTAACACCACCCCCTTACTGTGCAAATATATAACCCAAATTTGGGTACTATCCCATTTTGCGGGCCTCTCTAAAAAGTTAAGTTTGGTTGATGCTAATGAAATAAAATAGGATGCTTATATAATAGTTTAGAAACAAATTTGGGCTATATATTTGCACATTAGGGGGGGGGGGAGCATTGCATATATTAAATACGTAACCAAACCAAGGCACCTTTTACCCCATCTAAAAAAAAAAAAAACAATTTAAAAATATTAAAACCACGCTATACAATGTATTTGTCTACAGCAGTGTCTTGAATCATTTTGTAAAAACGGGTTTTTCAACGCGTCTCTCCGGTTTAACTGTAGCAACTCTTGTTTGACTTCTTTAGAGAGGCCCGCAAAATGGGGTTGTACCCCAATTTGTTTCTAAAGTAACGAAGAAAGTAACAAAGAAACCGGTTTATTCTCGAATTTCACATAGCGTAAACTGGAGTGAGTGGCGTATAATAGACAAGTACCCAAATCAAATTGACTGTTTTAGACCGAGTAATCGCCAGTACAAGAGTGTTTTCCTAATCTAATTTCTGAATGGAATCTTCCCTTGTTTTGAATTGTTTGTTGGTTCAGTCATTTGTTGCATGTGTATTAAACAGAACACACTCAAGAAGTTTGATCTGAGCAGTCTGTGTAAAACTGGTTTGTCTGTCTCCATTCGAAGACAAAAAGCTTATGCACAGTGAGATAAACTAATAGATAGGCATATTTAATTACATATTTAATATATAGATTTGGTATTTTGATTAGGCTTTGGTATTTTGATTAATCAATTTAATGCGCTCTGGGAATTATATATCAATCAATTAATCCATTTATTAATACTAAAAGAAAACAATAACAAAACTTATACAAGCACATAAAAAAAAACTGGAACAAGACAAGGACATTTATGAATTCGGGGATTTAGAACGAAACACAACATATAACTGAAAAACTATTTTTTCAGTTATATATAATTTCAGTTATACTTCATATTTTGGTGTATTTCATTATGATTAACTTCACTTCTTGAGTGTGTTCTGGATAATACACAAGTACCAAGTCATTTCTACCTCTTGACTCAACTTACTGTTTACTTTTGTTTATATTTAATATTTAGTTTTCCTTCCCTTTTTCAGGCGCTAAGGATGGCTTGGCAAAGGTACTTAATATAGGTATTTAAAATAAAAAAAGGTATTTAATATAGAGTTGGTATTTTGGTTAGGCTAGGTTAGGTATTCAATTTAATGTGCTCTGGGAATTATATACAAAACAATTATGCTTTGCATAATTTTTTTTTTTTTAGTTACCATAATTTTGTAACTAGTATAGTCTTATATTTTCATAATATTTTGGTATATTTCGCTATGATTAACCTAACTTCAGTTCTTTAGTGTGTTCTGGATAATACAAAAGTACCAAGTTATTTCTACCTCTTGACTCAACTTACTGTTTACTTTTGTTTATATTTAAAATTTAGTTTGTCCTTCCCTTTTTCAGGCGCTAAGGATGGCTTGGCAAAGGTACTTACCCAAATATTTGATTTGCCGTTTTGAAAACCAGCAGTTACATTGTGTCTTTTCATTTAGTTTTGTTTCAACATAAACTTACTAGAAAGTTTCTACTTAACACCCTATTAGTGTATCTTCGCAATAGTAGTAGTAGCAGTAACCCTGAGAATTTCAACTTAATGCTAATAGCATTCCTGATCCGCCCTTTCCACAACCAGATTGCAACTAGTACCTTTTCATTTATTTTCAAAAAGCCTAACCCTCAGGCAGTAGCCTAGTAGTTGTAGTTAGAGCATTAGTAGTTACAGCCGGGGTCGCATCCACGATATTTTTTGGGAGGGGGGAGGGGGTTATAAAAGTTTTTTTTCTCGTGAGGGGGGGGGTAACAAAAAAAACTTAGGTACTCACGTGGTATAGCGACCACACCAAATAAGTGGAGTTAGGTTAATCCTAATGAAATATAGCCTACCAAAATCTAATGAAAATATAATACTTTAGTAACAAAATTATGGAAACTACAACAGGAAATAATGGAAAGAAGGCCGCCCAGAACGTACATAGTAAATACCAAACCAGCTCTATATCTTAAATATTCAATAAAAATATACATGCGTGGTGTAGTTTATCTTGGTTCCATTGCAACTGGACCCCAAAGCATCGGAGGCACTGTAAAACTGAACTCCCCTTGCAACTGAACCCCCGTGTAACTGAACCACCGTGTAACTGAGCCCCCGTGCATCTGAACCCCATTTAACTGAACCCTCGTGCAAATCAAGTCCCGCGCAACTTAACCCTTTGTAACTGAACCCCCTTGCAACTGAACCCCATTGTAACTGAACCCCTCTGTAATTCTACCGCCGTTCAACTGAACCCTTGTGTAACTGAACTCTCGTGCAGCTGAACAACCATACTCAGTTTTTCAGTATTCTGCGAGGCATTTTCCTTGATTAAAACACAAGTTAAAATCTTTACATGTTCAAACTTATTGGAATTGTTTGTTTTTTAAAGTCATGATATAAATGCATGTCAAGATATTTCATAAAAAAGCTATTTTGTTGTACCAAAAACAAATTAAATCGGACGTCACAAACAATTAAACCCAGATTTATTTCTCATTTTTTGTGTCTTTTAATAGGGTTCCCTTCGCCCTTTCGCTGTCTACGGGTCTAGGCCTTTACCAATCCCCCAGAATATATCTTCCAAGGAAAATACCCCCCCCCCCCTCTCCCAGTAAATACTTTTCTGCTGAAAATACTCTCCTGTGAAAAATACGTTCCTGGAAAATAACCCCTAGTGGCTGGTTGGTTTCCAATTACTTTTGACTTAAAAAAGGACGGTACTTGGGCATTATATAAGCCTTTCTAAAAAGTCAAGTTTGGTTAATGCTAATGAAATTAAATAAAACACGATGAATATATAATAGTTTATAAACAAATTTGGGCTATATATTTGCACATTAGGGGCGGGGTTTTTTGGTAAAGCATAGCATATATTAAATACATAACCTCACCTAGGCACCTTCCTCCCCCCTAAACCCCCAAAAACAACAGTGTAAATTTCGTTTACGCAATGAAATCCACGCTGTGCATTGAATTAATCTAGCAGTCTCTTGAATTAACCCGTCTGGCGGGTTTTCCGTTACTGGTTTCCTTCTAAAGGCCCATATAACGCACTAGTACCCGACTATAATAATCATTTTTGTCGGAAATGAATTTCACCCCCACCCCTATATATATACCAATTCAGAGTATAAATTTGCACATTAGGGATATGGGTAAAGTTTAAACTTACTCATATTATTGACTTATGAATAGGCTAGCATAAACATACCACTCGATGCTAGAGTAAACATACCACTCGATGCCTTTTTTTTATGCTCTTTCCAAATATAATGATCATTTTTGTAGGGAATGAATTTTACCCCACCACTAGGCTATATAGGCCTATACCAATTCAGGGTATATATTTGCACATTAGGGGGGACGGTGGGGGGGGGGAATTTAAACTTAACTCTCATTTACATCAGAAATAAAATTTACCCCACACCTTAATGTGCAAATATAGGGTGTATCCCATTTGAGCGCTTTCCCATTTGAGCGCCATGGCGCGCCAAATGGCCTTTACCCGTTTCGCGCCGGATTTTAATTAGTTCAGTTTTGTCCCATTTGAGCGCCAGATAATATTTTGCGTATGTTAGGTGATATAGCTAGGTGATCAGGTAAATTTTTCGCAAATCATATTATTGACTTACGAATAAAGTAAACACACCACTCGATGCCTTTTTAGGCTCTTTCCAAATATAATAATCATTTTTGTCGGAAATGAATTTTACCCCCACCCCTATGTATACCAATCCAGGGTATATATTTGCACATTAGGGGGTGGGGGTAAATTTTAAACTTACCTCCCATTAACATCAGAAATAAAATTTACCCCCCCCCTAATGTGCAAATATATACCCTGAATTGGTATATATAGGGGTGGGGGTAAAATTCATATCAGAAAAAATGATTATTCTATTTGGAAAGAGCATAAAAAAGGTATCGAGTGGTATGTTTACTTTATTCTTATGTCAATAATATCAACTGCGAAAAATTTACCGACGGGTCTTCATGTCTGTTTTCCTCATACAGTATATAGCGGTGGATACCGCATAATGCATAAGTACCTGTATATGTCAATAATATCAACTGCGAAAAATTTACCGACGGGTCTTCATGTCTGTTTTCCTCATACAGTATATAGCGGTGGATACCGCATAATGCATAAGTACCTGTATATACCTTTAGTAGTAAATATATATGGTATACATAAATACTATATATATTTACTTAGTTTATAATACTATAAATGGAAGTTATTTTCACAACCATTGACCCAATAAAATCCTCAGTTTTGTTCGTTGTCTTCGTGGCAATAAATATTTCTACAGGTCAATGTGGCAGCAAACCACGCTTCATCCACCGCAAAATCACAATTTTGGGTTTGGCGCTCAAATGGTACTCCGTGGCGCTCAAATGGGAACAAAATTCCATGGCGCTCAAATGGAACAAAATTCCGTGGCGCTCAAATGGGAAAGCGCTCAAATGGGAACACCCCCAAATATATACCCTGAATTGGTATATATAGGGGTGAGGGTAAAATTCATTTCTGACAAAAATGATTGTTATATTTGGAAAGAGCAAAAAAAGTAATAAAGTAGTATGTTCACTTTATTCGTAAGTCAATAAAATGAACTGCAAAGTATTTACCACAATTTTTAGATAGTATAATTCTCCGATATCATTTAGAGGGGAATAAATTGTCACAAAAGCAAATTTAAACGTAAAAAAAGAAAATTTAAAAATGCTACTCCTTTAGTTTTTCCTTTTGGAGAGTTTACAGTTACAAATCTAAAGTGTTACCAATATCAGTCCTTTCCCTGGGCGTAGGGTGGGGGGCAGCTGCCCCCCCCCTAGACCTTCAAATTTACATTAGATGTGGCTGAAAAAGCAGATGGTTTGGAAAAAGCAGTTGATAAACTCCATCACACTATCGACTGCCCCCCCCCCCCTACACAATATGCTGCCTACGCCCATGGTCTTTTCTTACCAATATCAGTCCTTTCACTATGAATCAAAACCTACATTTATTTCCATTTCAATACTTTGAAATATAAAACAATACAGAAACTTACGTCTAAAAATTCAAATCATTTCATATAGACTTTCTTCATTCACAATCATGAATCAATGAATGCTATTACAGAATTCATGTTGGAAAGAGTCCAGAATCTGACGCGCAGATATTTTCATAACAAAATATGTCTAACCTGTTTATGTGTATCCATGTGAATCGACTTCAGGGGAATACCTTTTAAAACGTTTGTTTTGCTGCATCTTCTAAGAGTAAACTGCAGTCGCGTAATTTAGTCTAAATACTGGGGGGAGGGGGTAAATTTGGAGCCAATTTACCCGAATAAATTGAAAATAATAGTGAAAACTGAAAAATGAGCCATCATGGTTGCAGTGGTAGATGCAACCTAGTAACTTTTATTTCGATTTGTCTTGAAAGTAAGTTTATTGCGAAAAGAAATTTATGGGGGTTAAAAAAAGAACTAAAACCCTTAGTAAATGGCGTCAGATAAAAATCCAAATTGTACCATTAAAATCAACATGGTCGAAAACCTTGAGCAAGGAAATTACAGTCTCCCTCCTTGAACAACAAGGAAAATCACTTTTTTTGATGGGTAGCATTGATTTGTCTCCCGCTTTTTTTTTCTTTTTTTTCACCAAAGCTAGCGAATGACGAGAACATCGTAGAGAGATATTTAATGGCTCATTTGAACGGAAATTAAATTTGCTAGGGCCTTTTTTAAGTAACGGAAAAGATTGGATGGCAACTAGCCCCCCCCCCTCCCTAAATGCCCCTTCCCCCCAACGTTGTCCTATAAAAATTTCGAAATAGCCATTTTGTTTAACATAGTTCAAAGGTTAAATAAGTATGGTTTTGATGATAATATAACCCTCCGTTGTCCTTGGAATATCGGTGTCGGGCGTATTGGTATCATTTACATCGTACAAGGCATTTCGGTATATCGGTATCGGAACCCTGTGTTGTTGTTTTTTTCGGTATTTTCTAGACTTATTTTTTAAAGCATGTCACGGGAAGGAAATCTTTTTAAATATTAGAACAAAGAATTAAATATCTGTATAATTTTTTTAATTAAAAAAAATTTATTTTATAATAACATTTATTCTACCTACACAAGAAATTATCTTTTTTTCGTTTCACTAAAAACGGCACTTTTGGTGCCATATCTTAAGTGGAAAAGCTGGGGCTAGTGGCCTACCAGAACTTTCTCAAATCAAGTGAAAATGACAGAGAAAACTGAAAAACGAGCCATATAGCAAAAAAAAAGGTAAAGATGTACTAAAAAAACGGACATTTTTAGAAAATAAATTTCATTAGAGGGGGGGGCAACCGGGGGTCTGGGGGAAAACTAAGGTCTGAGAGAGGTAGCTGCCCCCTCTACCCCGTAGCAAATTACACCCTTGACCCCAACCCCTTGCCACTTAGTGCTTGGAGAAATGAAGGCATGTGGTTCTGAAACTACTAAAAGTTGTATATTAAAAGAAGGATTACTTATTATTATACTTACATATTCAAATTATTTACTTGACAATTCCACTGTAATATTCTATCCATACGTAAGATGGTCTTTTTTGAACTTTCGGTTCATTTATAAGTAATGATGGCTTTTCTATATTTTCTATATAGGGACTGGTCAAATAAGCCTAAAGGCACATGGATGTTGAGCTAGCAAAATTTTCCACAAGCATGTCGATATGCAAACTTGTTCGCTTAGTTAAAGTTTTTTTGTCGGAGCTCCTCAACTGGAGCTACTTTCTTAAGTGATAATAAATTTATTTTTTTAAACCAAGAATTAAAAATACTTTTTTTCTTAAAAAAATAAAAATACAAAAAGAAGCGACACTATGTTTTGATTTTTCTCTCCACTCTTAAACTTATTTTTCCCTTCAATTATTGTCCGGCTTCTTCGTTCAGCTCCTTAATAAGGGTAGGGGTGTTGATAAGGGTAGGGGTGTTGATTGGAGTTGATTAGAAATTATATAAAAAAATAAGTTTTCAACCGAAATCAAGGAGCAACATTAAAACTTAAAATGAACAAAAATTATTCTGTATAAAAAAAAATCCTGGCAGCGATGTTTCTAAATTAAATCATCTCTTTTACATACTCCTTCAAATCGCTTTAACTGAAAACAGTGCTCCCGAATATTTAAATTTGTCACGTTCTTTCTAAGTTTTCATCTTTAGAGTTACATTCAGTTTTTGGTTCATCTCTCACCTTAAGAAATTTTCTTAAATTCAACTATCTCCTGCTTTTATTATATAAGTAATTACAAAAAACTTTGTTACTTCCGTATTAGCCAGTACACACCTGAGTTGTTTGCTTATAAGTTTGCTTCTGTAACTAGAGAAGGGAAGTCAGGTTATTCATAATGAAACATACCAAAATAGGATGAAAATATAATACTTTAGAAAATCAGGCCACCCAGAACACATTATATTAAATACCTAACCTGACATAACTTAACTTTTTCCACGAAACAATTTTATCAAAGAAAAGTAAAGAGCCCCCTATTCAACCAAAAATTAGCAGAAATAAATTCAAGTAATTTTCCAAGTGTAAAACTACCGCAAATTTTTATGAATAAATAAATGAAACTCAAAACGAACAAAACTTACAATAAAAAACCGAGTCAAACTCAAAACAAGCAAATATTATCATGAGTAGAAGTAACAACCCCCATGCCTTCTCAAGACCCCAACATAATTTGCACTTTACTGACAAGAAATTAATTTTAAATGTTTTCACTTTTTCTACTTTAATAAATAAAAAATTATCAAAACTTTAAGGAATAAATATCAGTAAAAATCCACGATCTTTTTTTTCAGTAAAGTCCAAATTATGTTTTTGTCTTGAGAAGGTATAAGGGGGTTGTTAGTGCATAAGGGGGATTGTTAGTCTTACTCATGACAATTTTTGTTCGTTTGCACTTGGACGATAATTTTATTTTTGCTCATTTTTGGTTTAATAGAGCTCTTTAGTTTTTTTGAAAAACTTGTTTTGGGGGAAAACTTTTTTTTAACTAATTTTGACTCTAAAGTTTGACTTTCTCACAAATCTTTTTTTTTAATAAAAAACTTTAGCGTAAAGAGCGAGGCGTTGAGGAGAGGACATCCCCTTTCATATACGGAATAATTCTGTTCGTTGTAATTTTTAATGTCGCTCCTTACTTTCAGTTAAAAAAAGCTTGCTTTTTTTCATTTAATCACCATCAGAGCCGTCACCGCTGGCTTCAATGCTCTTACCAAATGCTTATTACTAATGCTCATTAACAAATTAAAACTAGGGATATGGCTCTAAATTCTTACAATTTGAGTTTTAAAAAATCATATTCTGTTTTGACTAAAAAATCCCTCTCCCCCTCACACCAAGGAAGATCTTTTGTGAATGTCAGTGCAATGTATCTATGGAATTCCACGAGACGTATACACCTTTTCAAAGAGAGTGAGAATCCTCTTACACCTGTTCCATTTTTTGAAGTATGTGCTATCAGACTGGCTTTTCCGATTTTTCGGACAATTGCCTTAACTCGAGAGTAGTTTGTTATTAATGTGTCGTTGCTAATTAAAAAATTGGATGCTACAATCAGAATTGTTTGATTGACATTTGCAAAAAGGGATAAGGGATTTGCGAATTGGACTGTATGAATGATCTTATTTGAATAATATGGGAAAAAATAGAGCTAGATAGCTTTAGCGAATTGGATCGTATGAAGATGAAGACAAGGGTTTAAAGCAATTAGTACTTAAGGTAACCTCAATGGCGTTTGAACAGTGTTGTCAATTTAAGATAGAGTCTAACGTTAGAGTATGCTAAGAATTTGATAATCAGAGAGATGTAAATGGCAAGAAAATAATTTTAACAATGGATAGCTTTACTTCTTCGATGTGTTCTGTATAATACACAAGTGGCGTTTGAACAGTGTTGTCAGTCTAAAATAGAGTCTGACGTTATAGTATACTATAAAGTTGATACTAAGAGAGATGTAGATGGCAAAAAAAGAATTTTAATAATGAAATTCAGAACAAACCTTAGAAATCCTTGCAAATCAAGTAGTAAGGTGTATGTGAGTACGAACCATCAAGGATCATAAGTACCAACGAACCTAAACAGCAGAGACATCAACCCCCCAAAGGTCCCCTACCCCCACACTTGAAGGGCACCCCCCCCCCCTCCTCAAACTTTTTGGCCCCCTCCCCCAATTTTTTGGAATTTTTTTTTATTTTTTTTTTAATTTTTTGTATTATTTTTTTTAACGTGATATATTTTTTCAACTTTTTTTTTACATGTCTTCGAATGAGATGAAACACGAAACAAAAAAAATCACATTTAATATTTTCCAAGCTCAAAATGAGAATGGCATATACATGTTAGTCATGACCTTTACTATTAGAAAAATAATGTTTGTAGTAGCACTTTTTTTTATTTATTGGACTAAAATTTTTTTGGACTGAAATTATTCACCTTTTTTTTACGTATCTTAAAATGACATAAAATATGCTTACGGCTCTAACAATTGTACTCTATGCTTGCTCAGAGACACCATGCGGGTTTCCCACTGGTACTTTATGGCGGGTTATCGACACTACCTAGTTTATTGAAAGTATTAAATCATTATTTTTCTACGCGATGGAACAATAAACACATAAGTCATATCTTTAAAAAAAAAGTGAAGATGGAGCATTTTAATAAAGTGTGTTCACATGACAATGTTATTGTAGCATTGAATGCCAACAAGGAGAAGTATTTAAATTATGAAACAAGTACAAGTGGTAGAACTATTGGAAATGTATGCATGCATTGTCATGACAGTAAGAAATTAAATTTCTTTGGAGTACCGAAAAAATTCAACTCTTATGTTGGTGGATTGGATTTCTTTCATTGAAATGCAAGAGTTGGAATATTTCAGTAGTGTTTTGTCATGGCTTACCGTGTCAGAGTTACATTCTCTTGATTTTTCAAAGTCCATTTCGGATTTTTTTCATTGAAATGCTAGAGTTGGAATATTTTAGTAGTGTTTTGTTATGGTTTACCTTGTCACAGTTACATTCTCTTGATTTTTCAAAGTTCATTTTGTATTTCTTTCGCTGAAATGCAAGAATTTGAATATTTAAGTTGTGCTTTTCCGTGATTTACCTTGTCACAGTTACATTATGTTGATTTTTCAAAGTTAGTTTTGGATTTCATTCGTTAAAATGAAAGAGTTGGAATATTTCGGTAGTGTTTTGTAGTAGTTTACGTTGTCACACATTCTCTTGATTTTACAAAGTTCATTTTGGATTACTTTCGTTGAAATGCAAGAGTTGGAATATTTCAGTAGTGTTTTGTTATGGTTTACCTTGTCACAGTTACATTCTCTTGATTTTTCAAAGTGTATTTTGGATTTCTTTCGTTGAAATACAAGAGTTGGAATATTTCAGTAGTGTTTTGTTATGGTTTACCTTGTCACACTTACATTCTCTTGATTTTTCAAAGTTCATTTTGGATTTCTTTTGTTGAAATGCAAGAGTTGGAATATTTCAGTAGTGTTTTGTTATGGTTTACCTTGTCACAGTTACATTCTATTGATTTTTCAAAGTTCATTTTTGAATTTCTTTCGTTGAAATGCATGAGTTGGAATATTTCAGTTGTGTTTTGTTATGGTTTACCTTGTCAAATTTAAATTCTGTTTATTTTTCAAATTTCATTTTTTTATTTCTTTCGTTTAAATGCAAGAGTTGGAATATTTCATTAGTGTTTTGTTGTTTTTTACATTGTCAAAGTTACATTCTCTTTATTTTTCAAATTTCATTTTGAATTTCTTTCGTTGAAATGCAAGAGTTGGAATATATCAGTAGTGTTTTGTTGTGCTTTACCTTGTCATAGTTACATTCTCTTAATTTTTTCAAAGTTCATTTTGGATTTCTTTCGTTGAAATGAAAAAGTTGGAATATTTCAGTAGTGTTTTGTTTTGTTACCTTGTCAAACTTACATTCTCTTGATTTTTCAAAGTTCATTTTGGAATTTCTTTCGTTGGAATGCAAGAGTTGGAATATTTAAGCAGTGTTTTGTCGTGGTATACCTTGTCACACTTACATTCTCTTGATTTTTCAAAGTTCATTTTGGATTTCCTTCGTTGAAATGCAAGAGTTGGAATATTTCAGTAGTGTTTTGTTGTGCTTTACCTTTACACTGTTACATTCTCTTCATTTTTCAAAGTTCATTTTTGAATTTCTTTCGTTGAAGTGAACGATCCTAAACTTTTAATTGGTTTTTTGCCGTAATTGAAATTCTCACACATGCAATCTCTTGACTTTTTAAAATTCATTTTGGACTTATTTTCTACGATTAAAAGAGTTAGATCTTTAAAATAGTGCTTCCTCAGGCTTTAACTTGTTTAACTTACCTTCTCTTTATTTTTAATAGTACACTTTATATTTTTTTCGTTGAAATGAATGACTTGGAATATTTCAGTAGTGGATTGTCGTGGTTTACCTTGTCAAAATTACATTCTATTGATTTTTCAAAGTTCATTTTCGAATTTATTTCGTTGAAATGCAAGAGTTAGAATATATCAGTAGTGTTTTGTCGTGGTTTACCTTGTCACAGTTACATTCTATTGATTTTTCAAAGTTCATTTTGGATTTCTTTCGTTGAAATGCATGAGTTGGAATTAGCATTTGTCGGATATGCCGGACAAAATTATTTTATCAAGGAAATATCTGAATGTGTTTAAGGTATAGTACGAATGGCTTGCAAAATACACGACAATAGTATCAAAATGAATAAATTCTTTATCAACATCCGTCGTTGGATACGTCATTATGAAAAAATTGTAAATAAGTATGTAAGTAAGTAATAAACTCTTTCTTGAATTCACTTCTTGGATACACAATACAGAAATATGATTCAGGAAATTATGAAAAAAATTGAACAAATTCTTTATTAACATTCATTATTAATTGATGTCGCTTTCTAGACAGACAATACAGCAATTTCACAAAATCTAAGTAATAGGAGTGATTAAATTCTATATCAACATCCATTTCTCAGATACATAGGAAAAAGTTGACAAAATCGAAGTGTTAGAGTGAATACATTTTTTTTTACCAACATCTTTTGTCAGATATATCGGATAAAACTGACAGAATTTAAGTGTCAGAGTGAATAACTTTTTTTTATCAACATCCTTTCTCAGATACATCAAATAAAATTGCCAAAATCTACATTTTCGAATGAATAAATGCTTTAACAACATCATTTATCGGATATATCGGATAAAATTTACAAAATCTAAGTATCAGAGTGATTAAATTCTATATCAACAACCCTTTCTGGAATACATGAGATAAAATTTAAAAACTCTAAGCATCAGAGAGAATTGATTTTTTTATACCAATATATAATGTCAGATACGTCGAATATAATTGTCAAAATCTAAGTATCAGAGTGAATAAAGGCTTAATCAGAATTTTTTGTCGAATGTATTGGATAAAAGTCACAAAATGTAAGTACCAGAGTGAATAAATGCATTATCAACATCATTTGTCGGATATGTCAGTTAAAATTGACATGTCGGATAAAATTAACAAAATCTAAGTGTCAGAGTGAATAATTTTTTTCTCAACATCTTTTGTCAGATACATCGAATTTAATTGACAAAATCTAAGTGTTAGAGTGAATAATTTTTTATCAACATCTTCTGTCAGATACATCGGATAAAATTGACAAAATCTAAGTATCAGACTGAATAAATGCTTTATCAACATCATTTGTCTGATATGTCGGACAAATTTTTTTTTTCAAGGAAATACCTGAATGCGTTTAAGGTATAGTACGAATGGCCTGCAAAAAACATGAAAATACTATCAGAATGAATAAATTATTTGTCAACAACCGTTGTTGGATATGTCATTATGAAAAAAAATTGTAAGTAAGTAAGTAAGTAAGTAACAAATTCTTTCTTGAATTCACCTCTTAAATACACAATACAGAAATTTAATTCAGGAAATTATGAAAAAAAATTGAACAAATTCTGTATTAACATTCATTATCGATTGCTGTCGCTTCCTAGACAGACAAAACAGCAATTTCACAAAATCTAAGTATAGGAGGGATTAAATAGTATATCAACATCCATTTCTCGGATACATAGGGAAAAGTTGACAAATTCTAAGTGTTAGAGGGAATAAATTTTCTTACAAACATCTTTTGTCAGATACATCGGATAAAATTTACAGAATCTAAGTGTCAGAGTGAATAATTCTTTTATCAACATTGTATGTCAGATACATCAAATAAAATTGACAAAATCTAAATTTCAGAATGAATAAATGCTTTAACAACATCCTCTATCGGATATATCGGATAAAATTGATAAAATCTAAGTATTAGAGTAACTAAATTCTATATCAACATCTTTTTCTCGGACACTTAGGATAAAATTGACAAATTCTAAGTGTTACAGTGAATATATTTTTTTTTATCAACATCCTTTGCCAGATACATCGGATAAAATTGACAAAATCTAAGTATTAGAGTGAATAAATTATTTTTCAACATTCTTTGTCGGATATGTCGTTTAAAATTGACAAAATCTAAGTATCAGAGTGAATAATTTATTTATTTTTAACAAAATCCTTTGCCAGATACATCAAATAAAACGGATAAAATATAAGTGTCAGAGTGAATGAATTTTCTTATCAACATCCTTTGTCAAATACATCAAATAAAATTGACAAAATCTAAATTTCAGATAAATGAATGCTTTAACAAAATCCTTTATCGGATCAGTAAGATAAAATATACAAAATCTAAGTATCAGAGTGACTAAATTCTATATCAACATCCTTTTCTCGGATACATAGGATAAAATTGAAAGAATCTAAGTGTCAGAGTGAATAAATTCAACTTCGCTAACCGGCAGGTAAATCGATTCGAGGCCAGATTCGAGACTGACTTCAATTGATACACTATTTCTCCGCAGGAATCGCCTTAGTAAGGTAAGCACAAATGACTCGAGCTCTTGTAGAAGGTAAAAATGGTCAGCGGAAGTCTTTTGGAATAGCAAGTTGGTCTTCTGAAACTCCTTCAGAATCGGCTTCAAAAACAGCAAGTACAATTTACTTGCTTCGTCTTTATACATGTCGTTCAGAACTCCGGCCATATAGCACCGTTCAGTGAGGCTAGCTCGCTCAAAATGTGAAGATAGTTCTAGATAAGAACTTAGCACCGTTTCTACTGCCCCATATCGTGAAAGCCATCGAGTAGCCGCAAGCTGAACCATACCACGGCCCATACCACGGCCTTTAGCTCCATCATTTAAGAGGGTATAAATTTACTGATATGCAGTTCTACGTATTGGGCTCATTGAAAACCATGTATAGGTTTGCTGTAGCATGTAATCGATTGATGTAGGTAGCTCTAAACCAGCTTTCGAGGTACAAAGATGAAGAGAATGACAGATACACTTGAATAGTACGAGGTCTGGGTTACCCGATTTCTCACGAAGTCGCGTGTACACCGAATTATGAATGCCCACCATGTTGCTTGCCCCGTCACTGCCTAGTCCCACACATTTCTTGATTTGGATCCCTATTTTGGCGAGAAAGTCACACAGGGCATCTACCAGAGCTACAGCAGTTGTGCTCTCGACCTGAACGAGACCTAGGAAAGCAGTATTGATCACTTTCAGTTTCACTGACTGAAACCTAATGTACACAGCCATATATTTAGAGACTGACACGTCTGTTGATTCGTCCAGAATCAACGAATTCTCGTTTCCACCAACATCAGCTATTATCTCAGACAGCATTTCTGGGGCTATCACGTTTTTAATGAGCATACTACATTTAGTTCTGTGAAGACTCAGTTCCTCACAGCCCTTCAACTTCTGCTTCATCAAATCTGTAAGGTGGTCTACACTACGTGTTGATGAATGACAGGCGATATGACACGCTATTGCCGCTCTGCCTTCTTGGACGCAATCGTTTTTGCAACAAAACCTGAAAAAAAATGCTGTGAGGTTTTGATCTTATTTTATTCGTTAGTAGGCTAGGACCACAGTTCCGCCCAGTCAGTACACCAACCCCTGGTGGGGGGGGGGGTCAAGAAACAGGTACACAAGGGATGCCCCAAGGCCGATTTTATTTCAAGAATATAAATTTTATTTCAGTATTTTTAAAAAATAAAAAAAACCTCAACCGAAGGCCACACATTTTTGGCTTTTTTTTGCTGATTTCAGCTGTTTTAGCACTAAAATGAGCATGTGAATGATCCTTTTTTGCCGAAAACAGATTTTGTAGGCATTTTTGGCCCTTCTTAGCAATTTTTCCAGTCTCCTGACAATTCTGTCATGACCAACAGGCTAGGAACCCATTCCTGCCATCGTGACCGAAAAACTGTGTTAAAAATGAATAAAATATAAAAATCAGGCCCCCCTCACCATTTACGGGCCTGCAACAGTTACCACTAAAGTAGAATGATAAGAACTTATGCAAGAAGGTTTATCATTGCACCATTAAGGTAGAGTCATTTCACCATTTTAAGCAATTAGTTTTACCTCTGAACATCAAACATAGACGTAATAGTACACTGCATTGTCGAATTACAAACCGTACTATTTTATTGCAAGTTCTAGCTCATATTTTGCTTTGCATGGAAAGAACAATTTCAGCAACTATAACACGATATCTAAACATCATACAACTGTTAGATTGGACAGCAATTGTCTGTCCGGGAAAGGGTGAGTACTAGGGACTGCTAGTTTTGGAGAAGTTTACTAAATGGCTTGTAAATATTAGGGTGGAAAGCACTGTAAGCGTTTTTAAGGCCAGACTTAAAGAAGGAAAATCAACATTGCCAGTTTTAGGTATTTATAGTACAACTGTTAAATGTAGAGCCAGCCAATATATTTGCATGGCATGACTAATTGCACCAGAATAAGGTCCATTACGTCCACTGTGACTAGACTGACAGTTTAGAACATACCTGTACAAGATCTTCAAATCTACCACTATGTGGTCTAGCACTAGATGCTGCAATAATTATGTAGCATGGATGCCCATCCAGATTTCTAGGTCAATTCTGATGATTTCTTTTTAGGCTCAGTATTTCACTACACCAAAACCATTTGGCAGTGTCCACTTTTGGTAAAATTTTACCATAGCAGCCGCTCCAGTTCACGCATTTGTAGCCCGATTTTGATAATTCTTTTTGCTGAGATGTTAGCTACACCTTATGTAAAGGTTGTCCCCCTCTTTACTTTTTTGATTTTCCTTTTTTTCCATAAAGTAGGGGAGGGTTTGAAGTAGATCAGGGGTAAGTCGCAATTTAAGCATTTCTGTGTATGTGCATTACATATTACTTCTGATAGTTCAACCCTGCCTTTCTTTGGTCAACTTCAAAATCTTCAAACACTCCTCTACTTTATGCAAAAAAAAAAGAAAAAACGAAAAAGTAAAAAGGGGGACAACCTTTATAGGAATTGTTGGCAACATCTCAGCCAAAAAAAGCATATGAATTGGACTTAAAATGGGTGAACTGGAGTAGCTGCTATAATCAAATTTTACCCCATTTTTTTCTTTTTTTCTGAATGTTGAACCATTATTTATCTCCTTACAAATCAATATGGTTGCTGCATATCTACTAAAGGGAACCACTGTCACTGACTCCATTTAAAAGTTAAGATAGGGGCACTGCCAGTCTAGTAAAAAGGTTAAAGAATTTCTCTGAAATCACATGATAAGTTAACTCTAAAAGGTTAAAGAATTTTTCTGAAATCACACTTTCAGATTCAGCATGTCAGGGAACACACGGGTGAAACTCTGTGGTCCTTATATACAAGTTCCATTTGAACAGTGTTTTGAGGTCCCATAGCCAAACCCCAAAGGGCCATTTGACCTTCTTGTATATACTCCTCCGAAGGTCCCAGGGGACGGGCTACGAGCTACGAGCTCTGTTCATTGTTTAAATACAGTATTGTAGTACAGCACAGCAAAGTAATAGAGACTTTGTATGTTAGGGGGGATACAAAGGAATATATTTTCATTAAGGACTGTCTCGTGGGGAAAGTTAATTTTTCATTTATGGGTAGCCAGATTTCTGGCTACTATTTAAAAAATTATTAGAAATTAAATAGAGAAAAGCAAGTTTTTTTTCAACTGAAAGTAAGCAGCAAACTCAAAACAAACAAAAAATATTCGTGAATGAGGGGGTTGTCCCCTCTTCATTAAATCGCTCTCCGCAAAAATTTTTTTTAGAAACTTTTCAAAATGTATATTATTTAAAAAGTACCATTGTATTTCAGGATTAGCTCTTAAATAATTGAAACAAAAAGTCAAACTTTAACATAATGAGCAGGATATTGAGGAGGGGGCAGCCTCCTCTTATACGGAATAATTTCCGTTTGTCTTAGGTTTCAATGTTGCTCCTTACTTTCAGTTGAAAAAAGTTTTTTTTTATTTAATCAGGAAAAGAACTGAAAATGAAAATGTTCTACAGAAAAATGGAATTTTGAAGTTACCCAGACTTATAATTAGATTTTCACATTTTAACGAAAGAAATTCAAAATGAACTTTGAAAAATCATGAGAATGTAACAGTGACAAGGTAAACCACAACAAAACACTACTGAAATAATCCAACTCTTGCATTTCAACGAAAGAAATTCAAAATGAACTTTGAAAAATCAAGAGAATGTAACTGTTACTAGGTAAACCACATCAAAACACTACTGAAATTTTCCATCTCTTGCATTTCAACGAAAGAAATCCACCTCCTGACCTTGCGTAGGTGGGGCAGCTCTTGAAGGCCCAGGCAACGCACGATGGAGGGTAGATGGGTCAGCGATGTTACATTCTTGTATAGATTGGTCTGCGGCTTGTGCAGGCAGCGTCGGTCTTGAATAGCCGATATGGAGGTTGGATGGGCCAGTGTATTTGATAATTGATGGTCTTAAAGGAGTAGTCTCATCCTCCCTTGCCCTCTCCCTTGGAGGGCACATACATTCTTCATAATTGTCCTTAAAGAAGAGAAAAAAGTTAGTATTGAAATAACGATTCCTTGTTAGAGAAGACAAATTAGTACCCCCCAAACCCCCTAACCATAATTTTGTCTAGAAAGCATTTATCACAATGAAGTCCCTCTCCCTCCTTTTCAGCAAAGCAAAAGGTAAAATTTGCGACAGTCAGTAGCTCCTATTTTTACCATTTAGAGAAAAATTAAATACACAACTTGTGAGAAATAAAACTAAAAAGCATAGAATTCCTATTTTTGCAATTTGGAAAATAAATTAAAAAACTATCATTATTCCTTAGGGCCAGCAGTTGCATCAAATCCAAGCCAATGATTTAAAATCTAGATCTCAAAATAGCCAACCATAAATATAGTATAAATAAAAGCTAACCAAGGTTATATATATTTCAAGGTTATATATATATATAGGAATGACTACATTAGTTTTCTTGTCAAAGGGTGTACATGTCTGCACAATGAATCCATCCCCTTGCGGTTCACGGGGGGACACAGTTTGTTTTCACCTTGCAGCGAAGCTGCTAGAAGCGAGTCACTGCCCCTTCCCCCCTCCCCATATAAACACTGAGTACTCAAAATGGAAGACAAATTTTTTATATTAAAATATTTATCATAACTGTCACCAGCCCCCCTAGCAATTTATAAGATTTACTGTAGAAAGATACACCACTAAAATTGACTGAAAAAAGCGTCTTTTTCGTGAAACCATTATAATGCTTAATTCCATGGTTCCCTACATACCGGATGAGCGTTGACAGTATATATATATATATATATATATATATATATATATATATATATATATATATATCACTGTGTATGTGATATATATATCACTGTATGTATAAAAACCTCACCTTTGAACTCTCAAAACCTCTAAAAACCTTTGAACTCTCAAAACCTCAAAAAGTTCATTCATTTCCTCACACTTTCATCTAGGATGCTTAAATCATCAGCATAATCTAAGTCCATAAGACTTTCCTCCCCATTTGATTCCGTGGTCTCCCACTGCTTTCCTGTGCTCCTTAAGACAAAATCCATCAAAATAATCCATATAAAGGGGGATAGAACTAGACCCCGGCGCCATGCCGGCACGTTGACGGAACGCTCCCAGAGAGGGACCCAGTTGACCGCCACTAGTGTCGCAATGCCACCAATGGCAGAGGAGATGGTATTCGGCTCACTTTGATTTAATTTTGCGGCAATTTTTGTGCATCAACCGCAAAGTTGGAGCTTTCCTTTTATCAGGAAATATTTCACGTGAAAATATTTTATTTATTTTGGTATAGCCTTAGTTATCTTTCATTAAGCCGAATTAGTACTTTATTATGTCACAAAAATTTACCTTACGCTCATATAAAGAGTAAAAGGCCTGTGAATGAACAACACTGTTGAATGCTTTGGAAACATCTAGTGCACATATATGCAGAACTTGTCCCTTAACGCTAGCATCTCTTAAATGAACTGAAGGGGCTCAATGCGCACGCTGGAAAAAAATACGTTGCCAAAAAAAAGAAATTACGTCACAATAATACACGAATGGAATTACAGATATACTTCCAACGAACCGGACGTATAGGATCATAATCTCTCTTTGTCTTGTTAGTAGAAGGATGTTAACAGTTCGTCGGCCTATTGTAGATTAACGCTACGACGAATTTTTGTCTAATGATGGAATTTGTCGCTGATTGAATAAGAAAACAAAAAAGTGGAAACAAGGAAAGCTTAAAAAAAGAAAAACAAAAATTATTAAATCCAAAATAAAAATGCCATTAAAAAAATGGTGTTTATGTTTTTATTTTAATGGTTAGTTATTTAAGTAATAAATCTTCAATTCGAATATAAATATTTAACGATTTTCCATTTTCGTAGCTGGACTGGTTTATTTTGATGGACTTATTTTGAAGTTGCCAAAAATACCACTTATAATATCATGAAAGCTATTAGAAATTGATATATATATTTCTCTAGAAACAGAAGAATCGTAATTGTCGTAACGTGTTCCAGTATAACTTTAAACAAGAAAAAAACAAAACACCGTAGCCATTGATTAAACCATTTTTCGTTTCCATTGAGACTCTTCAGAGGGATAAGAATTTTAAAACATGTGATGCATTTTCTCTTTTCAAGGTTATCCTTTGAGGAGGACGATCAAAATGTCAAGTAAACACAACAGCTGTTCCTGAAAACCGTTTAATTGCTAGTTACCTGGAGGTGTATCAATCTCTTCGACACATACAATCTCGTTTTCATCATTGCTTTTAGCCGCCATGTTCTGAAAAGGGAGATCAAGTCAGTCAAATATAGTTTAAAAGCAAGTGTCTTAGCTCAACCCCATTCAAGCCATTCCCTTCTAAGTTAGTTAAAGGCGCACAATCTAACACACATCGGAGAATATATCACACGAACTATCTCATGTTTTTCTGATGCAAATTTTCTCAAAAGCCCAAACACGCGTATCTAATTTTCTCTTCCATTTTGTAAATTTTACCATCTAAGTAATTTTCTATTCTTGTAGTTTATTTTTGATTAATATACATTGTCAATTAAAACTTGAATACAAACTAAAAACACATGTTCTACCATAATTTATACGGTAGACGGCATGTGGCATCAGCAACAGGATAAAATGCCAGAAAATAATACATAAAAATAATAAGTTATCACTGTGTATGAAATTATCAGTCAATGACCATCTTTTTTTCAAATTGAAGGTACATACATTTTTCGAGCATAAATCTATTCATCATATCAAATTTTTTGTTATTTATCTGCTAAAATTTTTTCTATAATATAAATGGCTAACTCTTGTCCTCGAGAGATTTGTATAGGTTAAATGCAAATAAAAACTGCACACAATCCCCCAGTGGGTGGACTCCCCCCCCCTTGAATGTCCGGCTACTAACATTATTGTAATTTGGCATACCATAGAACCAAGGAGCTTTTTTTTAACTAAAAAACAAATAAATTTAGGTTAGTTTATTCTGTGTCCTGTATTTGATAGCTTATAGTGAATACCGAGCTATTTGAATGACAAAGTAGCATTATTTTCTTGAAAAAATGAGATTGCTGATGAGCTGATTGAATCAGAAAAATAAGTATTAAATTATCAAGCTGATTTGTGTTCGCTGATTAATTTGTAGTTATGCAAATTTATAACTCCCTCTTCCCCTTTCATGGAAAAACAGCATTTTTTTCAGTTAATTTCTTAAATTGACATAGCATTTTTATATGATAATAGGAACAATTTTTTGACAAAGACTTACTGATAACAGCAGTTAATGCAAATATTATTTTTGAAAATATGAAATAATAAATATAATACTTTTTTTAATGCCTACAAAAACGTTCCAGTGAAAGATTGAATTAGTGTTTATGCTCATTCAAAAATCAATAACTCATGAAACAGGTTTAGCATGCATTAAGGCGAACAAACTACAAGAAACTGTATGATTAAAATGAACTGTTGCCTTACAGCTATAATTTTGTTATTAGAGCCATTGACTTTTCC
The DNA here is from genome assembly GCF_049724085.1 of Artemia sp. Qi Xiang Cuo. NCBI lineage: Eukaryota > Metazoa > Arthropoda > Branchiopoda > Anostraca > Artemiidae > Artemia > Artemia sp. Qi Xiang Cuo. The sequence continues at coordinate 73,285,697 of NC_142805.1, read as the reverse complement.
CAAGCTAAATGATCAAAATTAAGTTGTTTACTTCTGGCAACCATTTTTTACAGGAAACATTTACTTTCCCTTGAGTTCAAATTTGAGGTTAAATTTCTCCAAAATGAAATGACCAAACTTGAATTGTTTAACTTCAATTATAATTCCTTAAAGACAACCAGAATTTACTAATAAGAATGGGGAAGTAGAATATTTTATCAGTACTTCAAAATTACTGCAATACATATTTTAGCATACAACTTAAAATTTAGCTTACAGATGAATGTGAAATAGTTTGATCACAGCAATATTAGGCTACTCTTACAATAAAATCACTTCTTAGAAATTGTTGCATATAATATAAACATGTCTATTCCCTAAAGAGAAGTCAAGATGCAACATATCCCACATAATTTTACCCTTTATCAAAATTACTATATCTCGAACTTCCCTTTTCTCCAATTGTTTTTATAACAATGAAGTAAAAGATCAAAGAAACGAAGTTTAAAACGTGCACATATTATTTTTAAGGCACGAACAAACTTAACGGGTTGGATTCGATATTTAAAAAGAAAATTTGTATATTGTAATAAAAATATGGTTATAATCTGCTAATTTTAGAACTAAGATATAGTGACGACATAACAGCTAAAATATTAAAATAATGTGATATTCTATGAGAAAAGTGACATGAATTACTAATTTATTCTTGCTATACAGACTTGTTGACCTTTACAATAAAACCATCCCTGCTGAAATTTCCGCCCAGAAATTTTGTGCCATCTATTCATAAATTTCCGCCATCTATTCTACGTGCCCTAAAATAGCTTTTGTCTGTGAACCTTCTACCCGCCCCACAAAAAAACTAAACAACTCAGGGTTTCAGTAAGGACCATGAAGAAACAGCATCTGTTTTGATAAGGGTGCTGGTAAAAAGGTAGCATTATGATAAAAAAGCTATTATGGGTTAAGGGAAGAGGAGATCATGCTCATATTTCGGATAAACGCAGCTTACTATTTGACTCAAAAGCACCCAAATGACTCATCTTAATTATTAAGTATTATCATAGAAAAGTTAAACTTTAAATAGTGACGAAGACCACACTGCCTTTCCATAACAAACAACAAAAGCACGAAGAACAATAGGGAGATCTTTTTGCAAGACAATAAACATGCTAATATCATTAACCAACAATAATTCTTGGAATCTCGCAGAATTGAAAATCTTAATTTTCTTCCATCTCATTGAATCGCCTTTTTTTAACTCACTTTTTATCAGTCCTGGTTGAACTTCGCTTAAGTAAAGATGCTAGGACTGCTTTGAAATTTTTTTATTGTTTTATTGGTCGCATTTTTTTTGTGAGTCTTATCTTTTACATATTTTTGTCTTGCTGAGGACGGTCCTTGGACATAGGGCCGAAATATTCATTCAAATTATATCCACTGTCTTGCAAAAAGGTTTCCCTACTGTTCTTCGTGCTTTTGTTGTTAGTTAAACTTTACTATAGGGACTAGGGGATAGAGTGGGACAAGAGTCCCCTTCAAATATGGAAAAAACTGTATATAATTTAAAAGTGAAAGAAATTATTACAAATATGGAAAAAACTGTATATGATTTAAAAGTAAAAGAAATTATTACAAATAAAAGGGTTATTTTTCAGATGAATCTAAAGAGTGACATTAAACCTGAAGTATAAATAATTGTTCCTACATTAGGACCCGTCCCCCCAACTGTGAAAATCTGAGGGAACCTGTGCACTAAATGGTACACACCGCTATAGACTGTATCAAGGTAACCAGAAACGAAACCCGCCGAACGGGTATTTGCAATACAGAAATGGAATGCAAAGCGTGGTTTTCATTGCGTTTACAATATTTAAACTGTTGTCTTTTGGGGTTTAGGGCCGCACAAAGGTACCTAGGTTAGGTTACGTATTTAATATATGCTCTGCTTTAGCCACCCTCCCATCCCCCCCTGTGCATATATATAGACAAAATTTGTTTCTAAACTATTATTAAAAGTAACCTACACTTTGTTGATTCGCTAATCGTTGGAAACCAAGTTATCTGATGAGAATCAACCGTGTGAAGAACTATAGGCATAGACATTCCTGTTATCAAATCTTTATTAAAATCTAATAACAACTCGAAGCCGTTTATCGCGTTCATCATCTCTCTGTACCTTCTTCCTACCCATCTTATAGATCTGCTCCAAATCCCTTTTCTTGCCTGAATTCCTTCTGTTGATGTTTTCTCTGTTGATGTTTTGACTTCCTTCTCTTTTGTTGTTTTTTTGAACCGGAAACCCTTTTTCTGAGTCATCTACTTCAAACTTCACATTTGAAGGTCATGTGGATGGCTATTACAACGATGTCGAGAAACCCTATTTGATCTGTGGTGCTGATGATTGCTCGGTTTAGATTTGGAACTACAAAGGTCGATGTTACGTCCAAAGTTTACAAAGAATATAATACCTGTCGCTTTTTATTCCGAAAAAAAGAGAAAAAAATTTTTCTAACCACCCAAAAAAAATATTTTACTTGTTATTAAATAAACGATTTTATTACATAATTTTTTATGGGTTTAATGCCATTTCTCGAACATCCCATAAATTTGTTTTCAAAATAAAGTTTTACTATAATGTCTAACCGAGATAACAGTTACTAATTCTGAATGACTTACTAACGTCAATTTTTCTAATTAGCCAGTTTTTCTTAAAACGCTTTTTTTTGGTTACCATGGGCCGTGGTTGTTCCTCTATGAGGTTTCAGCTACCGCTCCAACAATGATTGTTGTCATCTTACTCTTCATATTTAAAAAAGATAATTTAAAAAGCGAAATATGTATTGCATCTCTTATTACTCGGGTAGATATTCTGGAGAAAAATTGTTCGTCAGACTTTTTTTGTCTCATTGCCTGATGTCTGTCTCAGGACACAATCGATTTGAGCAGATCAGACAACACAGGTTTCGTATTTTCGACGTAACACCTTTAATTAGGTGTTTTTGTTGGCATTGTTTAATGGTGATAAATGGATTTATCCCCTTTTGAAAGTTTATTTGTACAAGTTTCGTAAAACAAGTATGTTCCCTCTTCCCACGAGTTTTATGACACATACTTATTTATGCCCCTTAATTTTTTTTTCTTTTCGATTTGGTTTCGTGTTTTTTGTGCGTGCATATGTGGAAATGGTTTTATGTCACCACAATCTATTTGTGTATACCTGGGTTTAGAAGCACATCCAGGATTTTTGTTCGGGAGGGGGTTGCTAATTTTTTTATTTAGGGGGGGGGTGATTACATAAAAAACCTCAAAAAACGCATACAAAATTTCTATGTCCATTTTTGTTACGTTTTTACGAGTCAAACAAACGTTTCGGGGGGGGGGGGGGGGGGGGTGTTCAAACCAGGTAACAGTCTTGCCTGGGTCTCACATTTATACCTGGGTCTGGGTTTGAATAATACCTGGCTCTGAAATTTATTGAAGGTATGTACCAGCCAGTAGGTTCAACTTTAGTTTAGCATGAACTAAACATTGTTTTAATTGGTCAAATGCAGTTCTATATACCAATGTAAGGTCCATGCACTAGAAAATTAAAACATGCATCTTCAATTGAAGAGTATCGCCATCTATTCTAATTGCCCTAAAACAGCCAGGGTCAGTGAACCTTCGACCAGTCACACAAAAAACTGACTCGCTCAGCTTTTCAGTAAGGACCATGAAAAAACAGCCTCTGTTTTGATAATTGTGTTGGTAAAAAGGTAGCATTATGATAAAACAGGTATAATGGTTTAAGGGACGAGGCGATCATAATCATATTTAAGATAAACCCAGCTTACTATTTGACTCAAATGCACCCAAATGACTCATCTTAATTATTAAGTATTATCATAGAAAAGTTAAACTTTAAATAGTGACGAAGACCACACTGCCTTTCCACAACAAACAACAAAAACACGAAGAACGATAGGGAAATCTTTTTGCAAGACAATAAACATGCTATTATCATTAACGCAACAAAAATTCTTGGAATTTTGCAAAATTGAAAATCTTATTTTTCTTCCATCTCATCGAATCGCCTTGTGTTAACTCACTTTTTATCAGTCCTGGTTGAACTTGACTGAAGTAAAGATGCTAAGCCTGCTTTGAATTTTTTTTTATTGTTTTATTGGTCGCATTTTTTTGTGAGTCTTATCTTTTACATATTTTTGTCTTGCTGAGGACGGTCCTTGGAACTAGGGCCGAAATATTCATTCAAATTATCTCCACTGTCTTGCAAAAAGGTTTCCCTACTGTTCTTCGTGCTTTTGTTGTTGGTTAAACTTTACTATAGAGACTAGGGGATAAAGTGGGACAAGAGCTCCCTTCAAGTATGCAAAAAAACTGTATATGATTTAAAAATGAAAGAAGTTATTACAAATAAAAGGGTTGTTTTTCAGATGTATGTAAAGGGTGACATTAAACCTGAAGTTTAAAAATTTTTTCCTACATTAGGACCCTTCCACCCACTCAGCCATTCTTTTTTCACGTTGAAATTTCACTGATTATTTCAATACTGCATCTAGGATGTAGGAAGGCAGCTCTTTACAGATGCTTCGTATCTTTTTTTTTTTCTAGGTTTCCTGTTGTTGGCACAGCAAATGCAAAGTCCCGGTTGCGTCTTCTGTCACTCTGTTTGAATGATAACCATCAAGTATGTTCGCTTGTGATTATCAATTTAGCACAGTTATTTGATGTACTATTCCCAAACATGGAATATCTAGTTGGATTCGGTTGGACACCAGAAGGAAAATATTGAGTTAGTCCCTAATACGTTTAAATATTTAAATATTAAAAAATAAAAAAATTCTTCTTATTACAAAAATTATAAAAGATCGAAGGCTGTAAGAGAATTCCAATTTTCTCGAACTCTTTTGGCCACCCAGTGAAGGGCTCCTCCTACCAATCCTCTTTTAGTCTTCTCTCTTTCGCTTCCGTTTCCGTTTCCTTCTTCCGATTTCTTTATTTCATTTCTTTTCTTTTTCACGACGTTATTCTTTCCGAAAATGTGAACTGTTCTCCATATTAACCCCCCCTGTTGTCGATCTTGATTGTTGTTGTTGAAGAACCATGCGGTAATAAAACTAAATTTAAATGTACGTGGGAACCATTTGAAATTATTGGGCACTTAAAAGACTCTATACATTTAGAAAAAATTTTGCTTCTTCAAAAGTATAATTTCTCTGCAAAAAAATCTAGTAAATCTTCATCAGCTGTTCTGAGCACCCATGCTTCAAAACTATTATTGACTACTAACATCACTGTAGCATCTAACATTCTAATCTTGTGTTGTTAGACTTATCTTTCTGTTCTTCCAAACTTTTTTTAACTGTGAAAAAACACCCTGAGCCTTGGCTATTCTTCTTTTAACATCTTCACTGCTCACATCAGCTTTATTAATAATAATACCTAGGTAAGTGAAGCTGCCCACCTGATCAATCGTTTCATTACCCAACGTCTCCTTTTCATCTTCACTAATTCCTAGCCTTAGTGACTTACTGTTCTTAACATTAATTTTCAAACCCATTCTAGCACTCTGAACTCTCAAAACCTCAAAAAGTTCATTCATTTCCTCACTTTCATCTAGGATGCTTAAATCATCAGCATAATCTAAGTCCATAAGACTTTCCTCCCCATTTGATTCCGTGGTCTCCCATTGCCTTTCCTGTGCTCCTTAAGACAAAATCCATCAAAATAATCCATATAAAGGGGGATAGAACTAGACCCCGGCGCCATGCCGGCAGGTTGACGGAACGCTCCCAGAGAGGGACCCAGTTGACCGCCACTAGTGTCGCAATGCCACCAATGGCAGAGGAGATGGTATTCGGCTCACTGTGATTTAATTTTGCGACAATTTTTTTGCATCAACCGCAAAGTTGGAGCTTTTCTTTTCTCATGAAATATTTCACGTGAAAATATTTTATTTATTTTGGTATAGCATTAGTTATCTTTCATTAAGCCGAATTAGTACTTTATTACGTCACAAAAATATACCTTACGCTCATATAAATTGTAAAAGGCCTGTGAATGAACAACACTGTCGAACGCTTTGGACACATCAAGTGCACATATATGCAGAACTTGTCCCTTAACGCTAGCATCTCTTAAAAGAACTGAAAGGGCTCGATGCGCATGCTGGCAAAAATATACGTTGCCAAAAAAAAAGAAATTACGTTACAATAATACACGAATGGACTTACAGATATACGTCCAACGAACCTGAAGTATAGGATCATTATCTCTCTTTGTCTTGTTAGTAGAAGGATGTTAACTGTTTGTCGGACAATCTTAGATTAACTCTACGACGAATTTTTGTCTTATGATGGAATTTGTCGCGGATGGAATAAGGAAACAAAACAATGGAAACAAGGAAAGCTTAAAAAAAGAAAAACAAAAATGATTAAATCCAAAATAAAAAGGCCATTAAAAAAATGGTGTTTATGTTTTTATTTTAATGGTTAGTTATTTCAGTAATAAATCTTCAATTTGAATATAAATATTTAATGATTTTCAATTTTCGTAGCTTGACTGGTTTATTTTGATGGACTTGAAGTTGCCAAAAATACCACTTATAATATCATGAAAGCTATTAGAAATTGATACATATATATTTCTCTAGAAACAGAAGAATCGTAATTGTTGTAACATGTTCCAGTATAACTTTAAACAAGAAAAAAACAAAACACCGTAGCCATTGATTAAACAAATTTTTGTTTCCATTGAGACTATTCAGAGGGGTAAGAATTTTATAACGTGTGATGTATTTTCTCTTTTCAAGGTTATCCTTGGAGGAGGACGATCAAAATTTCAAGCAAACACAACAACTGATCCTGAAAACCGTTTAATTGCTAGTTACCTGGAGGTGTATCCTCTGTATCCTCACCATCGATAGCTACAATGTTGTCAAGTATAGCCTAATCTTGGATTTTAACCACCATGTTCTGAAAAGGGAGATCAAGTCAGTCAAATATGGTTTTAAAGCAAGTGTCTTAGCTCAACCCCATTCAAGCCATTCCCTTCTAAGTTAGTTAAAGGCATATATATATATATATATATATATATATATATATATATATATATATATATATATATATATATATATATATATATATATATATATATATATATTATATTGTTCTTGTTATATTGTTTTTTATTTAAAAATTAGATGCTTGTTGTTTTTCTTTTTTTTAACGTAATATTTTAAGGGCCATAGTCTCAATGGAAAATTTCTATTTGAAAAGTAAAAAAAAAATATTACCCATGTAATATCTGTTACAGCCCTCTTTGTATCAGCCAGTTTTGGCTGATACAACAACAAAACTTCTTGAGTTTGTTCTGTATAATACACATGCACCAATGACTGAAACAATAACCAAGTCAAAACGAGGTAAGATTCCATTCAGAAATTAGATTAGGCAAACTTGGGGTCGATCCATATTTTTGGCTAATTTGCCTGTACTAAATCACAAAAGCTAGATTTACGAGTTTGTATTTCATGTTTCTTTTAATTTGGTCTTCTCTTAATAGAAATTTTTATTTCTCAGTCTATTTGAAAAGCCATCTTTATAATACATATAATATAATACATATATATTGTTCTTGCATTTTCAAGTCCCCTTGTTATATATATATATATATATATATATATATATATATATATATATATATATATATATATATATATATATATATATATATATATATATATATATATATATATATATATATATATATATATACATATAGATATATATCATATATCATATATATATATATATATATATATATATATATATATATATATCACTGTGTATGAAATTATTAGTCAATGACCATCTTTTTTTTCAAATTGAAGGTATATACATTTGGAGCATAAATCTATCCATTATATCAAATAATTTGTTATCTATCTGCTAAAATTTTTTCTATAATATAAATGGCTATCTCTTTTCCTCGAGAGATTTGTATGGGTTAAATGCAAATAAAAACTGCACACAAGCCACCAGTGGATGGACCCCCTCCCCCTTGAATCTCCGGTTGCAACCATTATTGAAATTTGGCATACTATATATCCAAGGAGTCTTTTTTGACAAAACAACAAACAAATAAATTTAGCTTAGTTTATTCTGAGTCCTGTATTTGATAGCTTATAGAGTATACCTAGCTATTTGAATAACAAATTAGCATTATTTTTTTGAAAGAATGAGATTGCTGAAGAGCTGATTGAATCAGAAAAATAAGTATTAAATTATCAAGCTGATTCGTGTACGCTGATTAATTTGTAGTTATGCAAATTTATAATTCACTCTTCCCCTTTCATGGAAAAACAGCATTTTTTTTTCAGTTAATTTTTTAAATTGACATAGTTTGTATATGATAATAGGAACAATTTTTTGACAAAGACTTACTGATAACAGCAGTTAATGCAAATATTATTTTAGAAAATATGAAATAATAAATATAATACTTTTTTTAATGCCTACAAAAACGTTCCAGTGAAAGATTGAATTAGTGTTTATGCTCATTCAAAAATCAATAACTCATGAAACAGGTTTAGCATGCATTAAGGCGAACAAACTACACGAAACTATGATTCAAATGAACTGCTGCCTTACAGCTATAATTTTGTTATTAGACCCATTGACTTTTCCCAAGCTAAATGATCAAGATTAAGTTGTTTACTTCTGTCAACCATTTTTTACAGGAAACATTTACTTTCCCTTGAGTTCAAATTTGAGGTTAAATTTCTCCAAAATGATATGACCAAAACTTGAATTGGTTAACTTCAATTATAATTCATTAAAAACAACCAGAATTTACTAATAAAAATGGGGAAGTAGAATTTATGCCTGGGTCTCACATTGAGGCCTGGGTCTGGGTTTGAATAAGACCTGGCCCTGAAATTTATTGAAGGTATGTACCAGCCATTAAAAGGAACTTCAGTTTAGCATGAAATATATATTGCTCTAAGTGGTGAAATACAGTTCTATATACCAATGTAAGGACCATTCAATCGAAATTTAAAAAATGCACCTTCAATTGAAAAGAGTATCGCCATCTATTATAATTGCCCTCAAACAGCCATTGTCAGTGAACATTCGACCAGTCCCACAAAAAACTAAATAGCTCAGGGTTTCAGTAAGGACCATGAAAAAACAGTATCTGTTTTGTTAAGGGTGCTGGTAAAAAGGTAGCATTATGATAAAACAGTTATAATGGGTTAAGGGAAGAGGTGATCATACTCATATTTAAGATAAACCCAGCTTACTATTTGACTCAAATGCACCCAAATGACTCATCTTAATTATTAAGTATTATCATAGAAATATTAAACTTTAAATAGTGACGAAGACCACACTGCCTTTCCATAACAAACAACAAAAGCACGAAGAACGATAGGGAAATCTTTTTGCAAGACAATAAATATGCTAATATCATTAACCAACAAATATTCTTTGAATTTAGCAAAATTGAAAATCTCAATTTTCTTCCATCTCATCGAATCGACTTGTGTTAACTCAATTTTTATCAGTCCTGGTTGAACTTGACTGAAGTAAAGATGCCAAGCATGCTTTGATTTTTTTTTTATTGTTTTATTGGTTGCATTTTTTTGTGAGTATTATATTTTAAATATTTTTGTCTTGATAAGGACGGGCTTTGTACACAGGGCCAAAATATTCATTCAAATTATCTCCACTGTCTTGTAAAAAGGTTCCACTACTGTTCTACGTGCTGTTGCTGTTGGTTAAACTTTACAATAGGGACTAGGGGATAGTGGGACAAGAGTCTCCTTCAAGTATGCAAAAAAACTTTATATGATTTAAAAATGAAAGAAATTATTACAAATAAAAGGGTTGTTTTTCAGATGAATGTAAAGGGTGACATTAAACCTGAAGTTTAAAAAATTTTTCCTACATTAGGACCCTTCCAGCTACTCAGCCATTCTTTTTTCATGTAGAAATTTAACTGTTTATTTCAATGCTGCATCTAGGATGCAGGACGGCAGCTCTTTATAGACGCTTCGTATCATATTTTCTTTTTAGGTTTCCTGTTGTTGGCACAACAAATGCAAAGTCCCGGTTGCGTCTTCTGTCACTCTGTTTGAATGATAACCATAAATTATGTTCGCTTGTGATTAGCGATTTAGCACAGTTATTTGATGTACTATTCCCAAACCTGGAATATCTAGTTGGAGTCGGCTAAACACCAGAAGGAAAATATTGAGTTAGTCCCTAATACGTTTAAATATTTAAATATTAAAAAAAATATAAAAAATCCTTCTTATTAAAAAA